>NC_054380.1:54417928-54683903 GCF_017654675.1 Xenopus laevis
GTCCTGTGCCTCTGCTATATGGGAGAGCAGGTACACTATAATATGACGTGCCTCCACCTAAGGTCAGGACAGGCTGAACTGTAATACCCCTCCCTGGGAACTTCTCTGATTCATAATACAGATACACAGAGGAAAGGTAGAAGTGGAAACTGCTGAGGGGAATCCCCACTTATGTGGCAGTTGCTTCAAAGTCCTAAGAAGGACTCCCTTTGTTTTTCCATGCCCTGAGAAGAGCACGCTTTGCTCTTCAGAGCCCTGACAAGGACCCCTTACCTTCCACACCCTAAAGAAAGTGTGGCTTTCTGCCACTGGGATTCTGAACACATTGCGAGATGGCGTTCTGTGAAATTCCAATCGATATTCCTCCTGAATGACCTTCAAGACCCATTGATCTCTGATATTCAAGACCCAGACCACGTAAAAGTATGTTAGACTTGCCCCCCACTCTGCTGGTCTGAGCCGGCCTGATCTCATTGCTTTTTCTCCACATGGGCTGAGCCGAAAGCAGAACTTCTTCTATTGCGTGGACGACTTTCACCTCTTGTGGACTCCCAGTGGCATTCACGAAGGTTCTCATCACAATCGTAGCCTTTCTAAGAGTGGAAGGTATTCCTATATTTCATTACCTAGTCGTCATTCTGTTGGTGGCTGTGTTGAGGAAAGAGGCTCTGAAATTCAAAGACAGAGCAATTTTAGTACTCCAACAGTTCGGTTGGGTGATAAATTAGGAGAAGAGCAACCTACGTCCATCACAAAGGATGGTCTTCTTGGGCGCACATTTGGATACTCAAGAAGGAATAGTATCACTTCCACAAGAGAAAGTATGTCATATGTTGAGACAAATGAGACAGTTCAAAGAACAGCGAAGAGTCTCAGTGAGGTCATGCATGTCGATTCTAGGTCTCATGGCATCCACAATCTAGATGGTAAAGTGGGTCAGGTGGCACATGAGATCTCTCCAGCAATTCTTCCTGAAAGAAAATGCTTCAAGGCAGTTAAAGCTAAACATGCGGCTAGAAGTTTCAGAGAATGCCAGAAACAGTTTGGACTGGTGGCTGGATCTGGAAAATCTGACGTGGGATGGTCCTTGTAAATCCTCTGTGTTGATGATGCAGTATTAGAAGGCCGCAGTGTTAAAGGTCATTGGAATCTGCAAGGCTTCTCGTCAAACGTCCTGGAATTAAGGGCCATAAAGGAGGCCTTACTGGCCTTTTCGAGAGAAATAGTATACACGGCTGGGTAAAGATACAATCCGACGATGTCACAGCAGTGACTTATGTACAGAAGCAAAGCGGAACCAGAAGCACTCTACTTCTGAGAGAACTGGCACAAATAATGTCTTGGGCAGAAGAAAACCTGGAGGGTCTGACGGCCTTACACATTCCAGGCAGTCAGAACACAGAACTCATAAACCGCTGCGGAGCACTGATCAAGGACAAGTCAGAATCTGACACAGGTAACATCAAACTTCGGCTTTATTCAGACGCATGTGAGGTTGACAGCGTTTAACGCGTTTGGTGCCCCATAGCTGGGCACATCAGAGGAGGGTCTGACGGCCTTACACATTCCAGGCAGTCAGAACACAGAAGCAGACTTCCTCAGTCGCAACATCTTGCAGCCGGGAGAATGGAGCCTATGTCTCACAGTCTTTCAAGACGTAGTGTGAAGGTTTGGAAGGCCAGAAGTCAATCTTATGGCCACAAACAAAAATCAAAGTGCAGCAGGTAATTCTACAGGACGCCATGTCCTCTAGTGGATGCAGTGGACGCACTCATCCAGGACTGGAGCAGGATATTTGGATATATCTTTTCTCCCTTTACATTGATTTGAAGGGTGTTGAAAAAGGTGGATATCGAAGGAGCTCTAGTCATAGCCATAATTCCTTATTGGCAGAGACGCCCGTGGTTTCTGTTCCTTCAGTGTCTGGCAATAGAGCCACCTCTAAGATTGCCTCTTCAGTCGGATCTGCTGTCCTAGGGTCCAGTGTTCTATGAGGGAGTGAATTCCCTGTCCCTGACGGTGTGGGAATTGAGAGGCAATGGTTGTCAGAAAACTGTTTCCAAGGCAACCGTGTAAATTTCCTACTTAAGTCTCGGAAAGCTTCCACCTATGCTCAATATTACAGAGTCTGGAAGTGTTTTGTGGAATTTGCAGGAGAACACCAGTTTGATCTGAAAATTCTAAGAATCCAACAGGTAGTTCAATTCCTGTTTGCAGGTTTCCAGAAGAGACTTAGCATAAGTACACTTCGATGTCAAGTCTCAGCATTGTCTACACATTCCTGGGCGGAAGAACCTCTTGTTAGCCGATTTTTCAATACAATGAAAAGAGTGTGTCCGTTCACAAAATCCAGGATTCCACCTTGGGATCTTTACAATGGTTTTACAGGCTTTGAGGTTTTCACCTTTTGAGCCTTTAGAAAAAGCCTCAGACTGGCATGCAACATTGAAAGTTCTGTTCCTGGTGGCAGTTACTTCAGCTTGCAGGGTTGGTGAGATATCTGCACTTTCAGCAAGAGAACCGGATACAGTTATCTGCCCGGATAATTATGAGACCATCTTTTGATTTCCTTCCAAAAGTAATTTCTCAATTTCCTGCCGATTTGGAAGTAACGCTTCCTTCTGTCCTTCCCCTAAGTCTGACAAGGAATGAGAGTGGCATACGTTGGAACTAATTAAGGCCATTTCACATTATTTGACTCAAACAGAAGATTGGCGGAAGTCGGATAAGTTATTTCTGATCCCGAGAGGCCCTTGGAAGGGTATGGCTCCAGCTAAGTCCACAATTGGTCGCTGGATTATCTCCTGCATTGTCCTAGTTTATCAGTAGACAGGCAATGAAGTTCAAGGATGGCTCACGGCTCAGTGAAGGAGAGGAGAGCCTGTAACGTGCGCCTTTCCTGGGTTGTAATCAGGCGCCGCATGTCTCTCTCTGAGAGTAAAGAGGAGGAAAGACAGAGAGGGAGGTGAGCAGAGGAGGGAAGCCGATCCACGGGGAAGGAGCGAAGAGCCTGAGACACAGGAGGAGGATGCCTGTCAGTGAATAGCCATGGAGGAGAAATCGATCGTTGCAGTGTTGATGGTCGCCTTTTCGCCGTTTCTGAAGAGGACAGGAAGTGGATTTTCTGTAAGTTATTTCTTAATAAAGTCCTTGCTTTTTAAAAAGTTTTATTGTATTGGTAAAAGTGAGAAAATAATCCTAATTTGGCAACATGCTTCACCGATTTCTGTAAGGTAAATGTAAGGTAAAAAAGGTACAAATTGATTTTTAGATTTATGTAGAAAATTGGCTGGAAAAAAAAAAGTCATAGAACAAACTAGATAGGTTAAGAAGTTTTGTGGAAAGCTGTAGGGAAAGCTGTTTTTTATCAGATGGATTTTTTTTCTATGTCACTCCTCCACTCACCACACCCATCACAGATATTCTAAACCCTTTTATTACCAGATATCTAGCACTGTGAATAAAGTTCAGCAAATTACACAGTTATAGGAAAATGCAAAGCTATAATGACTTAAAATTGAATACCTAAAACACAGTTGTAGAAAAATTACATCAATATTAACCAAATGGCTACTTACAGTGAATTGCATTACATGAAAACTGTATAAGCTAAAATGCTTTGGTTCAATGTGTAGGGTAATTTCAATGAAGCCTTCATAAGGATCCAGAAGCATTTTATAGAAGGAGAAGAGAAAAGTACCCCGTATATTTCACACTTAAATTAGAATGTTTAAAATAACTCCAGTTGCCAATTCATTAATTGAACCACATTAATCACGTTAACATCAATTCACCATTCATTAATTGTTCCTCATCTGTATAATCTAATACCCAATAAATATCCAATCACTTATATTTTATTAATTAATTCATAAACCTTTTTAAGGAAAGTGCCTATAATTAGTGAATAATAAATTAATTATAACATCCGTAAACAATCAATTTAACGAAATTGAAAATGCTATTAATTCTATTGACCAAATGACCTTAAAGGAAAACTATACCCCCAAAATGAACACTTAAGCAACAGATAGTTCATATCATATTAAGTGGCATATTAAAGAATCTTACCAAACTGGAATATATATTTAAGTAAATATTGCCCTTTTACATCTCTTGCCTTGAGCCACCATTTCGTGATGGTCTCTGTGCTGTCTCAGAGATCACCTGACCAGAAATACTTCAACTCTAACTGTAACAGGAAGAAGTGTGGAAGCAAAAGACACAACTCTGTCTGTTAATTGGCTCATGTGACCTAACATGTATGGTTTGTTGGTATGTTTGTGAGTACAGTGAATCCTACGATCCCAGGGGGCGGCCCTTATTTTTTAAAATGGCAATTTTCTATTTATGATTACCCAATGGCACATACTACTAGAAAAGTATATTATTATGAAAACGGTTTATTTACATGAAGCAGGATTTTACATATGAGCTGTTTTATGCAATATCTTTTTATAGAGACCTACATTGTTTGGGGGGTATAGTTTTTAATTCATTCAGTTAACTCCTGATTTTATACTAGTTTCTTATTAGAGAAATAAGGAAAGTGCAACGTGCTTATAAAATCTATTGAACAATAATTCCTATATATCTAGAGATTACCATAAACTCAAATTTAGTTAATTGTAAAAGTTGATAATTGAATTTATTAGTCACCAATTATCAACTTTTACAATTTCTACACAAGGATCCAGAAGCAGTTTAAGAGCAAACGCATATATGTGAATCATTTTGAGACCATGCAGAAGTTGGAATGTTGTTCATGACAAACGGGTCTCAAATGCACTATACCCGACAAAAAAGAAGAGTAAACTCCACAACACAGAGTAAAATGTAGTGGAAAGAGGAGAAATGCATTAGTGAGTTTTTAAATAAAAATGTGCAAATGTAAAAAATAGTGCAAGTAAGCAGTTTAGTGTGGCAAGTCCTTAATATTTGAAGTCACAGCAAAAAAAATATTTAAACAGATATCCCTTTCTATATGTTTTGGATCATATTTACTAAGCAGTACTAAACCAAGATAGAGGTTACACATTCAGTGAGGAGTTTGAAGGGTCACTATACAATACACATATTTTGTTAGTTTATTGGTGTAGGAATTCCAAATTAGCAGGCAGACTTCTCGTATCTCTCTCTATACAGCATTAGAACAAGAGCCTTGCTTGAAAAGAACCCCACTTATCTAGAAGCCATTCTACGGTGACATCATACTTCACCCCTTAATTCTCCCTTGGCTTCTTATAACAAATCAAAGACCAAGAGAAGAGGACATGGAGGTGCCAAGAAGCTTCTGTTCAGCTTGTCTGTGAGACAATGGGGCTCATTTATCAACACTGGGCAAATTTGCCCATGGACAGTTACCTATAGCAACCAATCAGCGAATAGCTTTTTAAAGCCAGCTGCAGGTAGAACAATGAATGCAACAATCTGATTGGTTGTCATGGGTTACTGCCCATGAGCAAATTTGCCCAGTGTTGATAAATGACCCCCAATGAGTTAGAACAGGCTAACCTACAATAAAAAACACAATAGCAAAATAGTTAAAGTAGACCTATAAGGGCTAGAACAGACTGCATTAAAATACAATCTGTTCTTTACAGTGTACTTTTAAAAATGTGTGTGTGCTGCAGAGGTTTCAATTTATATAATAGGGAAATAAGTAATAATGTAACCATAGCTGGACATTATGGGGCAGACTTATAAGTGTGAGATTAGAATTCCCCACAGAAAAACTCACTTTCTATTCATTCCTATGGGGTTTTTAAAATCATATTTATCAAATGGTGAACTCCATTGATAAATACAATTCTGAAAATCCCATAGGACTGCATAGAAAGTGATTTTAATCTCACACTTTGATAAATCTGCCCCTATGCATAGCAAACAACAGATAGGCTATTAAAAATACACGTTTTTAGTACTTGAAGGGGCATAAATGTTTGTGTGTCAATATCCATTAAACCAACTATATGGTGGCCTTCCTGCAGACTACCATGGCCCCTGCCTCCTCCATCATCATATCATTTACCATTTCTGTCTCCGATAACTCACTATTGGAAGTTTGCACTTTGAGGGCCAGCCAAAGTCCCACCAGGCAAGGATAAATGTAAAATTCACCAGTCTACTTGGACTTTGCTCCCCCCTCCCCAACAAACATAACGTCAACTGCAAAGAAAAAACTACAGGAGCACAGTTCAAAAGTAAGTTTAACACATAACAGTTTATTGAAGTGATGGTGTCAATGTGGAAAGCGTCACTATGAATTTAAGTGGTGATAAACTGATGTGCAATCTAACACACAACTCTGCACATCCAAACGATCAACACCACTCTCATATAAAATCTGATTAGTTGCCAAGAATATTTTCACTTTCTGGTGTTACTAGTATAGGTTAACCAACACTGTATATAAAACAGCCAATGGAAGTCAGTGTTTTGCATATAGGTAAGGTGTAACCACCTTTAAATAAAACAAGACTACAGGACTATACAGGGCCATCTAAAATCCTATCTGACCTAGAGTGACAAGATACACACTGCTAGATAGTTCTTATTGATGTACCAATGCTATCAATAAGGGACAATTCATATACATGTTTTTTGATCTACTTGTTCTTTCTTAGTAAAATTTCTTATCTTTTATCTTACTCTCCCTAAAATTTTAAGTAACGGGTAAGCCTACCGTGTGTAAAAAAACATTCCTGCTTTGCGTATCTGAATTTATAGGGAAAACGGCATTGCAGGTATACAGGAGCGTTGCCCTCTTGACATCTATGGCTACAAGGTATAGTGTTAAATGCACAATGAATGTTGAGCGAACACAATATGTTTTACACTCGTAACACACTTTTAACATATATTTAGGCTATGGTATTTCCATATCCTGAATTATATACTGCTCTCAGGAGACCCCCCCCCAAAAAAAATTTTTTTTTTTTATGTAATACACATTGGATACCTTTTGGTTTAGCACCACTTAGTAAAATTAGCTCAGTGTGTGTCATACCCATTCGGCAAACAGCATTAAAACAACTAAGCCCAAGAACAAGATACTTTGTTAATGTTAAGTATTTTGCCTTTCAAACAATTATCCAATTCTGAGCTCAGCTCTAAAATAACAGAATCTTACTAAGGTAATTACAAGGATGACATTGCCCTTCTTTCTCTGGCTGACTGCTTTAGACTTTTGTGACTTGTGCACTTTCCGTCAGGTCTCCTAGATCTTACACTGTACTTTACACTGTACTTTTGCCTATGCAGGTGTGGTAAAATCAGGGATTACCAAAGGGGAGCCTATTACTTTGTGGCACAAGAAATGAATTATGTTGTAATGCTGGGCTTCCATGGTCATTAAGGTCACTTGGCTCTTGTTCTTCCAATACAGCATTGGTGGCTTGCATTCTAGCAATAATTAGAGGCCGTCCCTCTTCACCTATATAATTCCTGTTAATCACAGGATCTCCAATCTGAAGCTGAGTGAAGGAGTTCTCCAATGAAGTAGTCACATCAGAATGTGAAAGGACTTGACTTGTAGTTGTACTGAGGGATGTGTGCAGCCTTGCTGGTAACACATGAGCTGGTTGACTTGAAGAATCTCCAAGTGCTGCCATGCTGTCAGCACCATCTGCTGAGCTCTCTCGTGCTAGATTTAAATTTGCTGCATCACATTCTAGCCTAAGCCCAGCAACTCCTTTTTTTGGTATATCTACAATATCTCTCTTGATTTTTCTGCGCCGTCCATGCTCATTACGCCTGTACTGAACCATGTTCTCCAAGTCAGCCACATAAAGGAAGCCAGCTATCAACATCTCTGTGCTCTTTTTGCCCTTTGTGAAGGCATCTTCAAGCTCTCTGCTTGTCCGCTCATCATACTGCCACCACCCATTTCTTCCCTCATAATACCAGGCATACTCTCCATTTCCTCTACTTGCAGATTTCAGATCCTCAGGAGACAGCAATGTAGGTTTGTCAAGAAAGTCCTCAGGAATCTCTTGTCTGCACAAAGCACAACGCCTTCCAAGCCAAGAGGCCCCCTTCACACACAAGTAGCAGAATATGTGTTTGCAAGGAAGACTCACTGGGTGCACACATATCTGCAGGCATATAGCACACTCTGGAACCGACAAGGAAGGAGCATTGTTGGAACAAGGCTCATCCAGCTTTTTATTAGTGGGCAGCATGTTAGCAGAGTGGCTAACCTCCCCACAACCAGCCATCCTGTTGGTACAAAAAAAAAAGAAAAGGTTTAATAAGGTTTATTAGAGGAACTGAAAACCAATCTATGATCAACTATTTAAATGTGCAACCACAGCCCTATTGAAGAAAAGATCTGTGCCTCAGGAGATGGTCCCACCAGCTCCTCTTATTTTCTGCCAATTCACTGTAAGTGCTCTGGGGGCGGTCAGTTCCCCTAGTTTAGGGACTGTATTACCACATACTGTACATACATAATATAAATGTAACAATACAAGGCTGAGTTTGAATTTGATTTTCAGCCCTAGATCATCTGTCACGACAGGTGAACCCCTTTCTGCATGATTATTTGCATCATCCCCCAAAGCTTAGATTCTTCGGAGCAGCCAAGAGCACACTGAGCATGTCACAGACGCTCCTTACAAAATCCAAGATGGAGAGTTCCTGCGACAAGGGCCTGAATCATAGGCATATTGAACTTTAGCTATTAGAATCAAATTGGGAGCAGAGTCAGTAAACATTACTGGTATGCATGCCGGAGACCTCTAGTGACCAAACAGAGGTAAAACCATAAACTCAATTTCTCCAAGGCATGCTAGTAAGTAAAAAATATACTTTATTTATATCAATAGTTAAAAAACATGAAAAGTATCCCCTCTAACGCCTGACGCGTTTCATGCTTACCCAGCACTTAGTCATAGGCAGAATCCTATTGAACTTTAGGCTAGTGTAGTACATTCAGCAAATTAATAGGTCTTAAAATTACATATTTTATAATATGTCATTTTAAGACCTATTAATTTTTAGGGATTACTCCAAACACACTCAAAACAATGCTTTCTATACTTTTACCGATTACAGCTCTTTGTCTCAATAAAACGAAAAAACCTTTTCACAGTATTTCATCTTTGCCTATAAATTTTGGCGAAGGACAAAGCAGGTGCATGAACAGATAAGGAAGTGAAGAGCAATTATTCTTCAATTTTTTGCGACATTGTGACAGTTTGGGTTATCAAACAGGATGAATAAGAAAAAAAGAAAGATCATACCATATCTGCCATTTGGCTTACTGGTCAATCGGTCTAATATCATACACTAGTCTTGGTCAGTGCTTAAGAGTGGCATTCTTAGAACAACGTCAACCAGGCATGCAAAAACCAAAGAGTAAGCTGGTTTATACAAGAAAAAAAAAAAAAAACAGCCATAAGTGTTACATTTTACCTTAGTCCCTGAGAGTCACGCAATAGGTATTAATTAAAAAGGAGCACACACCAATGTATGTAACCTGTCACTCCAAAAATGATTATAACTCCTGCATTAAAAGAGAGACTGCTGAGAGGGAGTTACTAATCAATTACACGATTATTTGCTACAGAAATGTAGTAGATTCTGATCAGAATGTTTCTTGTTACGAATCCTGCGTTACATTTTCTGTTTAGCCGCAGTTCTCCTTTGAGACACGGTTGAAAATAATAGCTGCTCTATTAAACAAAGAAGAAATACGGTCGAGGTCCAAACCTTTGGGAAACGTTAATTTATTTTATGAAAACGTATTCTACAGGCATTGGGCAGCTAGCCTATGGTGATGAAACGTAATACGTAGACGGCCTAAATTCAATAGGCATGAGAACCGCGGAATGATGACTGATAAACCAAATGCAACTTACTGCCCAAAGTCCCGCTTTTCGCGGGACGGTCACGATCTTCTTAACACAGGCTGCACACCCAGATCAGTGTTTAAACACCCCACAATGCCGCTAATGTTAAGCTCCTTCGCTCCTGCCGGAAATCTAGTTTTGACGTCAAACTCTCATCTCGTGAGACATGACACTAACTATAAAGAGCATCAACTTGACAAATGGGGGGTGTCATGAACAAGATTTGCTGCTTTAATGTTACGTAATCATAAATTGCTAATCACACAAACGGTGGACTGAGACTGGTCTGACTCTTTACAATTTCTTTTACTCTGAACATCACCTAGATTTGTCACCCACGCTGAGTAATTCATTGCTTTCCCTGCCCAGTAGAACGCATACTTTTGCTAAGGAATAAGAATCCTACTTTTGTGCCTGCAAAAACTGCTCCCTGTAAATCCGCAAAAAGTCATTCGCATTCTTATGCTCACGGATATATACTGATTTCCAAGGAAGATATAGAAAGAACAAACACTTTTTCTGGGGTTTACCAACATAACTAGCCTTACTGCCACAAGTAAAACTAAACTAATTTTTTTTTGTATCTGCTGAGATCTCTGACCAAGCAAGCAGTTTTAAGGCAACTAGGGCCTAGGATCCCAGTGTTTTTGTAAATACTGGCCAGATTTTTCACAATTTAGGTACAAAGCAATGATTAATTTAACTAAAAACAATGGTACAATTTTACTTAAGTGGACATCGCTAGCGAAAAAAAATCACTAGAAATCCAATCTGAGGGACATTGGCAATTTCTATAACAGAGGGCCAATAGGCAATTTCTATAACAAAGGGCCAATAGGCCCGAAACATGTCCTATAAACAGCTTAATTGCAGGTAACCTGCTGTTGTGAGTGAATCCCACATTTCACAATACATTGGACATTGGCAATTTAATAACAGGTGTGTGGAGGACAATTCGCTAGCGAAAGAGTACATCGCTAATGATGTTTCCCTCCCTTTTACCCTCCTCATGCGAACTATCATTAATACGCAAATTCACTAAAGTGTGAATCTTCCATTACGTTACCTCTTTTGCAAGAGTTTGCTTCCCAGGTTATACCTGGCGAACTGATAAGATAAAGCTACATCCTCCTTGTATGTCAGGGTAACATCCTATCCTGTGTGCCGAAAAGTCATAAAAAGTTAAAACGGTGGTATTTTTTAATAACATAAAGTGGGATTATGTTTAAAAGTTGTAACTGTTAAATAGATGTTTTAAATGTAACTATCTGAAGTTCAAGCCACGTTTGTTTTAGGGTGGGCTCATGTCTAGGACAATAGTTGATCTCTTTTGTCTTTTTATTACTTTTTTAGTAATAAGTGGCCACTTCAAACAATTTCATCAACATCTCTAAACATATATGACCTATATGTAACCTCCCTATTTAAATTGACCTAAGTGTAAGTGTGTTAACGAATTTAGGCAGCAATGAACTGTAGCAAAACTTCGCCAGCGTTCATCTGCCGAGACGTAACTTTGCATTTAAATGAATTAGCATATGTGCTGCAAAGTAACGTCTGATGAAGTGGCACGAAATTTGGCGGAGCCTTCCTAGGCGAAAAGTCGCCCTTTAGTTCATTTCCCACAATGAGTGAAATTGACTAACAGTAACTTTAGGTTTTTAGGCTGTCATATAAGGTGGGTAAGGTTTTACCCTGAGGGCAATGACACTGTGGGCAATGATATACTGAGCTACTTGTAGCCAGCTACTTGTTGCGGCTACAAAATAGTTGAACTGAAGAAGACACTCGGAGTGGTGAAATGTTTTCAAGAAAAACAAGAGGCACATTTATCAAGGGTCAAATGAATTCGAAATTCAGCTTTGCAAAGGTTATTAATAAAATCAAATTTTTTAAACTTGGATGAATTTAAACAACCTCAAGACAAATTTGATTTGAATTAGATCTAATTGGATTCAAGTTTTTTCTCAGAAGAAAACTCGAATATCAGGAAGGTTACAAACATCTCCAATTGATCCCTGCACCCCTCCCATTGACTTAAACTTATTTGGCAGGTTTTAGAAGGCGATTAGTCTTATTGACTATCTCGAAAATCAAATTCGAATTTTTAAAAAACTCAAATCGAGTTTGGATAATTCCCTAGTTGCATTTGATAGTTTTGACCATAAAAAAATTTAATTACAATTTTCAATTCGACCCTTAATAAATCTGCCCTTAAATGTCCAGTTGCCTTTGACTTAATTCTATTAGACACTGTATATATCATGACCTGGATAAATGAGACTCTTCATAGACAATTCTAACTAATGTGTATGGCAGGTTATTTTCTGGCGTTTTGTAGCCATGACAAGTAGCTGGCTACAAGTAGAACTATTTGTCACAGCCCTTAGTGCAATGACACACATAACTACTTGTAGCCAGCTGTTTGTTGCAGCTAAACAATAGGCAATAATGATAATTGGCTTTGCTAAGAGACAACTTCAGTTTTAGTTGATGCAATTCTCAGTATTGTCTATGGCAAAGTTTTTTTTGGGCATTTTGTAACCACAACAAGTTGCTGCTACTAGTAGCTGTTTGTGTCATTGCCATTAAAGACAAAGTTAGGGCTAATTTCAGAAAATTTGGTGAAGTTGACTAAAAGTAATGTATTTTACTCTGGTATAAGAGGATCCCATTGTTTTATTTTAAAACTATTGCCAGGCTTTTTTATGAGAAGACTGGATGAAATTGACCAAAATTAATTTTTTATTCTGGTCCTAACTCAGAAGTGTGCAGGTTCCATGTCTGTGCTGTAGCAGAAATTTCTGGGGCCCCAAAATGGCTTTAGTGAAGACCGGTGCTGACAGGTCCTGTGTCATAGAGGTCTTTCAGACCACAGCAGCTGCCATGCATGGTTACACATTAAAGGGTTTTGTTTCCAGCAAAAACTCAAATTTTTAGATGTTTTAGTTTTTCTATCTAAAATAGTCGTGTTTTTCCCAATCCAATTTTTTTCAAGTTTTTTATTGATAAATAAGGGCAAATCATGGATTCTAGTTTGGTCTGACTTTTTTATTGAAAAAATAACCTCCAAAAAGCCTTTCATTTATTTTGAGTTCCAAATGAATAGGATGTCACCCTCCACTAACCCATTCCTGTCAGTTATAAATACATTTTTTCAATCAAAGCAAAATTATTTATGTTTTAAACCAAAAGTCAAAAACCTCAGGATCAATTGCAGAAGGGAAGAATCCAGGTCACTGGTGTCAACAAAAATATTTCACAGCTTGCAAGTCTAGGTCATGATTGATGACCAAATGGGAAGAATTCCTAATATAGGACTTCATGACGAGCACCATTGATTGCAAGATGAAATCACTGAAGATGCACCCTTTCTTAAAAACACTCCCGATTCCAGTCACAATCAGACACACTGGTGGATAAGATTAATTTATGTATAGAATGTCAGTAATTACAATTAAACCGCACCTGCTGTTTTGGCCAATTAGTCCTTGGGTGCACGTCCAGAGACCTGTTCACAAAGGTTCTCCACCATACAAATATTTTCTTCCAATAGACAGCACTCCAATAGTATTAAAACCGTCTTTATTGCTTATAGGACAGCAGCACAAATGCAACGTTTCGAGCGGCACTCCACTCTTTGTTTGTTTTGAGCTGTTTGGCCCAATGTATGAGTTGTGACCTTTTTTTAGGGCTGTTAAGGCCATTAACATTAAGAGATGTTACGGATATCGCCATTTTTGTAACTTTGTTTTGTGTTTCTTAAATAGGTACTCACTTTTATCTGGATGCCGGTGGATCAGTTTCTTCTGAATCTGGGTGCAGAAGCCAAAGTATCTGTATTCCTTTATGTCCTTGTCTGTAGCAGCTATTGCTTAATTAAGGAGGGATAGGGAATGAGGGGGAGGGGTGTAGAGAGCAGAGAAAATAAACAGAAAATAAACAAAAGAAGTTTTTAAATGTACAGTATTCTGTTTTACTGACATTCTATTTTCTTTCAATAGACAGCACTCCAATAGTATTAAAACCATCTTTATTGCTTATGGGACAGCAGCACAAATGCAACGTTTCGAGCGGCACTCCACTCTTTGTCAAGCATGAAATACTCCACCACCACCTGACCTTAAATACCATAGAGCACAGTGCACCCTGGTGTCACCACATATTTTAACAAGATATAAAACATTTTAAAAAAGAGTAACAAATTGACACATGTATCCCTTTATATCACATGAGTTAGTTATCTTCAAATGTATCCATATTATCAAATCAGGAAAGGACTTATCTTGAATATAGCCATTGCTGGTTACAATCCCAGAGAAGAGATACAAAGTATCCATATAACAACCTATAAAAAATAAAATCATTTTAAAATCAGCAGCTATTTCAATAAAAATGGATTCAAATCGTATTCATGATTAAGTCCATTTGGGGACAGTGACCCTAATCTCCTTATCCATTGCGCCTCCTTGCGCAATAGTTCCTTTTCTCTGTCACCCCCACGTCTCCTTCTTGGGACTGAATCTAGAATTTGAAACCGTAGCTGACTTATAGTGTGACCATTTTCATTAAAGTGCTTGGCAACAGGTTGATTTAGTTTATTCCTAATGGCTGACTTATGTTCAGTAAGCCTATCCCTCACGCTCCTAATCGTCTTTCCTACATATATTTTTCCACAGGGACACTTGATATTGTACACCACATATGTGGATGCACAGGTGATAATGGGGATACGGGTACCCTGTAGGGGATGGTATACCCATTCTCCTTTCAACACATTACTACAATGACTACACCCACAACAAGGGAAAGTCCAATTTTTAGGCGTTTTAAAAAAAGTTTGTTTACATTTCATAGATGGACCAAGATCAGCTTTTACCAATTTATTTCCAATAGTATCTGCATTCACATATGACATCACTGGCGGAGATCTAAAAGCAATTTTATCTGGGAAATTTCTGGTCAATAAACTCCATTCCTTCCGTATTATGCCCGAGATCTCATTACTCAACACATTGTATTGATTTACAAATGGAATCCTCTTTCTACCTGAAATACTGTCTCTATCTGTTCTCCTAGACTCAGTTTCAACTCCTTCCAACATCTTGTTAGGATATCCCCTTCTTCTAAATTTTTCTTTAATTTCCTCTACTCTCTTAGTCTGTTGGTATTCATTTTGGAGTATGCGTTTCACCCTTAAAACCTGTGATCTGGGTAAAGATTTTTTTATATGTGGAGGATGGAAGGAATCATATCTCAATAATGTATTCCTATCTGTTGTTTTAACATAGAGATCAGTTTCAAGATGACCCTTTGTGGTGTTCTTTACCATCACATCTAGGAAAGAAATACTGTCCGTATCACAGTTTATAGTAAACTTAATGAAAGGGGTACATCTATTCAATCTCTCTACAAAGTCGATGAGCTCAGAATGTCGCCCCGTCCAAATTGTAAAGATATCGTCTATATAGCGATACCAACACTTACAGTTCTGTTGAAATCCTTAATCAGTATTTCAGATACATCCATAACATATAAACATAAAAACATATAAACAGCAGGTGCGGTTTAATTGTAATTGCATTTGACGGACCCTAGCAGAATATTATAAATTGCAAAGGATCCCTAGAGGATTAAGGTCGCATTTAAAACCTACAATGTTCATGGAAGATGCTAATTTTAAGAACAGATGGGAAGCGATCCTTAATAAATGTTCATTCGACATCATGCTATTGATTATGGATCGTCTGCAACAGGAGACGCCTGTGATTACACTTAAGGTCGAGGAGGCGGAACGAAAAATCAGAGCTACAGTTCCAGCGGAACAATTTCAGTCTGCACAATCCAAACTCGACGAAAGTCTGCGTCACTTCCGGTTGAAACTAGAATCGCGGAATCGGGGAAAATTTCTCCGTGATGAAATTGACTACACGGAGAGCCGCGTATATAGATGGACCCCACGGGAACGTCAGCAAGGGTGGAACCAACGTAACCCTGACCGGGGACCAATTTATGGAGGAGGAACGCATATCGAGCATCGTGCTGATCAGGAGTTACCCAACCCCTCTGCGTCTTCCTCTTCGTCGTCTTTTTTATATGGCTCACAAGACAGCCTTGGCTCTATCCGGTCAAACGGAGAAGGGGAGGCAAGAAACACCACAAAAAAGAAACAGCCATATCGCAGGAGGAAAATGTGGTGGTAAACATTTCTACAATACAACTCACAGAAATTAAGGTACTTCCTAAGGGGTTGGGCTTTGCAGTAACAACATTCCCTGATTTCTTCCAGCTTGATATAGATTTGGAGGCTTTTTTTAGGAGAATACGATTGACAGCTGAACTGAATGACAAAGGGGAATCTACTACTGATAATATGAATGTTTATTGTAATACTTTTCAGGATTGGGGTCTGTATAATCCCAGTACATATATGCCTGCTAAAACTAACCATGTGGTAGAAACCTATGTACAGGGGGTTAAGGATGAGATAATGAAACTTGAGGATAGATTTAAAAAAGGTGAGATATATCGGTCCAGGGAGAATGTTACACTAGAAGAGAAAAAGGCACTTTTTTCCCTTCAAAACCATAAGGATCTTGTGATTAAACCAGCGGACAAGGGGGGGGAGCGGTAGTGGTGATGAATAAAAAGTATTACGTGGATACAATTGTGGCAATGTTAAATGATACCACTAAATATGAGAAATTAACCATCAATCCCCTTTTTGCTGTACAGCGGGCTATTAAAGATTGTGTGGATCATGCTTTAAGAATGGAGATCACTGATCAGAAATTGGCTTGCTATTTAATACAGGTTAATCCAACTACACCTGTATTATACATACTCCCTAAAATCCACAAAAATTTGGACAAACCCCCAGGGAGGCCTATAGTGGCTGGGGTTAACTCAGTGTTTTGTCCTGGCAAAATTTTTGGATAAAATACTTAGGGAGTATGTTTTTAATACAAAATCCTTCATTAGAGATACTGGGGATTTTATAAGTAAAATCAATATGATCAAGGATCTACCTCCTGACGCTATACTGGTAACTTTGGATGTGGAAAGCCTCTACACCTCCATCCCTCATGATACATCATTTGGATAGAGACATTTCACTGGATGGAGCTCAAAAAAAGTTTTTGGTTACACTATTGCAGATTGGGTAAAAACTATTTTTTATTTCAGGATGAATTTTTCTTACAGATCGAAGGTACAGCGATGGGCTCGAATGTCGCCCCGTCCTATGCAAATTTATTTATGGATGTATTTGAAAATCAATTTGTCTATACTGATTACGGATTGCAACAGAACTGTAAGTGTTGGTATCGCTATATAGACGAAATCTTTACAATTTGGACGGGGCGACATTCGGAGCTCATCGACTTTGTAGAGAGATTGAATAGATGTACCCCTTTCATTAAGTTTACTATAAACTGTGATACGGACAGTGTTTCTTTCCTAGATGTGATGGTAAAGAACACCACAAAGGGTCATCTTGAAACTGATCTCTATGTTAAAACAACAGATAGGAATACATTATTGAGATATGATTCCTTCCATCCTCTACATATAAAAAAATCTTTACCCAGATCACAGGTTTTAAGGGTGAAACGCCTACTCCAAAATGAATACCAACAGACTAAGAGAGTAGAGGAAATGAAAGAAAAATTTAGAAGAAGGGGATATCCTAACAAGATGTTGGAAGGAGTTGAAACTGAGTCTAGGAGAACAGATAGAGACAGTATTTCAGGTAGAAAGAGGATTCCATTTGTAAATCAATACAATGTGTTGAGTAATGAGATCTCGGGCATAATACGGAAGGAATGGAGTTTATTGACCAGAAATTTCCCAGATAAAATTGCTTTTAGATCTCCGCCAGTGATGTCATATGTGAATGCAGATACTATTGGAAATAAATTGGTAAAAGCTGATCTTGGTCCATCTATGAAATGTAAACAAACCTTTTTTAAAATGCCTAAAAATGGGACTTTCCCTTGTTGTGGGTGTAGTCATTGTAGTAATGTGTTGAAAGGAGAATGGGTATACCATCCCCTACAGGGTACCCGTATCCCCTTTAAATGCTTCTTCACCTGTGCATCCACATATGTGGTGTACAATATCAAGTGTCCCTGTGGAAAAATATATGTAGGAAAGACGATTAGGAGCGTGAGGGATAGGCTCACTGAACATAAGTCAGCCATTAGGAATAAACTAAATCAACCTGTTGCCAAGCACTTTAATGAAAATGGTCACACTATAAGTCAGCTACGGTTTCAAATTCTAGATTCAGTCCCAAGAAGGAGACGTGGGGGTGACCGAGAAAAGGAACTATTGCGCAAGGAGGCGCAATGGATAAGGAGATTAGGGTCACTGTCCCCAAATGGACTTAATCATGAATACGATTTGAATCCATTTTTATTGAAATAGCTGCTGATTTTAAAATGATTTTATTTTTTATAGGTTGTTATATGGATACTTTGTATCTCTTCTCTGGGATTGTAACCAGCAATGGCCATATTCAAGATAAGTCTTTTCCTGATTTGATAATATGGATACATTTGAAGATAACTAACCCATGTGATATAAAGGGATACATGTGTCAATTTGTAACTCTTTTTTAAAATGTTTTATATCTTGTTAAAATATGTGGTGACACCAGGGGGCACTGTGCTCTATGGTATTTAAGGTCAGGTGGTGCTGGAGTATTTCATGCTTGACAAAGAGTGGAATGCCGCTCGAAACGTTGCATTTGTGCTGCTGTCCTATAAGCAATAAAGACGGTTTTAATACTATTGGAGTGCTGTCTATTGGAAGAAAATAGAATGTCAGTAAAACAGAATACTGTACATTTAAAAACTTCTTTTGTTTATTTTCTCTGCTCTCTACACCCCTCCCCCTCATTCCCTATCCCTCCTTAATTAAGCAATAGCTGCTACAGACAAGGACATAAAGGAATACAGATACTTTGGCTTCTGCACCCAGATTCAGAAGAAACTGATCCACCGGCATCCGGATAAAAGTGAGTACCTATTTAAGAAACACAAAACAAAGTTACAAAAATGGCGATATCCGTAACATCTCTTAATGTTAATGGCCTTAACAGCCCTAAAAAAAGGTCAGAACTCATACATTGGGCCAAACAGCTCAAAACAACCATATTATGCTTACAAGAAACCCACTTAATATCTGGATGCCCCACTAGACTCGACTGTAAAGATTACTCCCTTCAAATTTACCCTAATAGTACAATAAATAAAAAAGGAGTAGCAATTTGGTTCCACACCACAATAAATCCTCGAATAATCAAACAACACTCTGACCCCCTAGGACGGTACATCATTGCTGTTATATAATCACAAGACTGTATCTACACTATATCGTGTATGTCCAATGAAAAAGCAGTCCTCTTTCTACCGAACATTCTTCAAAAATATAGATAAAATCAAACAAGGTTGAGTAATAATAGGAGGAGATTTCAACAAACCACTAAATCAAGAGCTAGATACAAAGTCAGAGGACAACAAAAACCCACGCAAAGAGACTCTCAACCATGCCTCTAATCCAGGGGTGCCCAAGACATCGATCGCAATCTACCAGTAGACCACTTCAACATTCCTGGTAGACCGCAACCGCTGCCTGCATACAGCACAACACACAGTTCTTCAAGTCCAGAATCTCCCCTTCCGCATTCGTCACTCCCACAAGGCGGTTACTTTGAGCAGTGCAGAGAGAGAGAGATAGAACAGGCTGTCGGCTACCGGGCTGTGAGGAAAAGGGGGCGGTGGAGGGACAGCGCATTCAGAGATTAAGCTGAAATCATTCAAATAGGAGGGGGGGAGAGAAAGTGGGCGGTCAGCGAATGGGCTGTGATACTAGGGGAGAGGTGGAAAGAGCAGACTTTTCAGAATTTGGGCTGTGAAAAAAGGTGGACAGAGAGATGCAAAACTAACTGTTTTCTTACTGGCAACTTATAGGCACTGTGACTGGTGCTGAAAGAAGGGAGAAGAGAGAGGAAGGGAAAGAGAAAGTATGGAAGCAAAATGGTTAGACTGGGAAGACTCACTTCCGTCCCATTTCACTGCTCAATGGCGATACAAATTATACGCAAAAGTAATAGCCAACAGAATAAAGGAAGTCCTGCCAAACATAATCCACCAAGATCAATCGGGCTTTAGCAAAGGCAGACAATGGGTAGATAATACCAGGAAAATGATCTCTCTCATAGAGAAAGTCACACGCCAGAGAACACCATCACTAATAGTAGCACTTGATGCCGAGAAGGCACTACAAGAAACACTACAGAACATTACAGAAACACTACAAGCATTTGGATTCGGAGACGAGATATTACATACCATCCTGACCTTATACTCCAAACCATCAGCACAGGTCACAAATATGGGGTTCATGTCTGATCCCTTCGACATCACAAATGGGACGAGGCAGGGGTGCCCACTATCTCCACTCATATTCAACCTAATCTTGGAGCCCTTGGCCAAAACTATTAGAGATACAACAGAAATAACAGGAATCAAAATTCATCGGACACATTACAAACTAGCACTTTTTACAGATGACATTATACTGACCTTGGATCAATCAATCTCAAAACTTTTTCAGATACTAGCAGAATACAGCCAAATATCATACTACAAATTGAACGTTAGCAAAACGCAAGCCCTACCAATTAACATACCCAAGACAAAAATAAAAGATCTAAAAGAAGCCTATCCATTCCATTGGAGACAAGACACAATTACTTACTCAGGAATTGAACTTGGCAATTCTGTCACCAAAACATACAATAGCAACTATCCAAACGCAATTATATAAATGGAAGCCACTATACATATCTTGGCTGGGGAGAATGGCTACGGTCAAACTGATGTCTTTTCCCAAATTGCTATACGTATTTAGAACACTACTGATCACAGTACCAAAACTCTACTTAAGACAAGTGCAAACTATCCTTGATACATTTATATGGGGAGGAAACAGACCAAGTCTCAAACGCAATATGATGCAATGCCGACAACAGGAGGGAGGGTTTGGCATACCCAACGTAGAAAACTACTTCAAAGCGGCTATTCTCGAACAACTAGTAATGTGGAATCTCCCCACAAACCACAAACATTGGCTCGCCATAGAACAAGAACAAACGCACCCTTTAACACTCCAACAATTGATGTTGTCTAAGTCACCTGTGGAACTAATAAAAAATAACATTTTGTACCACACCACAATAACAACTTTAAGAATTTGGAAACAAATAAAGTCTAATAACCAAAAACACACCTTCCCAGCAAAACAAACCCCAATCAGGACCTTGGAAACAATGATCCCTGACTTATCTGTCAAAAGCTGGGAAAGCACTCTAAATGCATCGACCACATAGAAAACCAAAGAAAAATTATTTTTGGGTGGTATAAAACCCCCTATGTTCTCAACAAAATGTACCCAGACACCTCAGCTAATTGCTGGAGGTGCAAAACAACAAAAGGGACCCTATTTCATACTTGGTGGTCTTGCCATTTAATAGTTTCGCAACTATTAGGAGAAGCCACCTCAACCTCAAAGACACTAACCCCATCACTAGCACTGTTAACCCATGGGTTACAGGATCCCAGAAAAAGAAAAGGAATTTCTTTTGTAGAGATCAGCACCTAAGGCAATGGAAATTTAGAAACTAATATCGTTTAGTATGTTTACACAGTAAGGGATATCACCCAGTGCTTCAAAAATGGGATTTTACAGGAGTGCTTCCCCTTCCTTTTGTGTTATGTATATCCCCTTTCTCCCTGTGTAAAAGGAGCAGTCAGCACGACTTCTTACACCTTTTTCTTTTTAAGTTGTAGTGCAGGTTCCCCAGTGGCCACTTATCACCGGTCAATTTTGAAGAAATTGTAATTGAACAGCACCACTCAATCTTTATAAGATAAAAATGCCTTTATTGCAGCCTTCTGAGCATCACAGTGACGTTTCAGGCCTCAAATGGCCTTTTATCAAGCTTGATAAAAGGCCATTTGAGGCCTGAAATGTTGCTGTGATGCCCAGAAGGCTGCAATAAAGGCATTTTTATCTTATAAAGATTGAGTGGTGCTGTTCAATTACAATTTATCCCTTTTCTCCCTTTTAGTTTTAACCCTGTGTGGGGGGGGGGGTTTTATAGGTACAACAGTTATTTGTGTGTTTTGACCCCAAATTAACACCTCCACCGATTGGCTGAAATACCTAATCACTAACCACTACTGTGGTTGGGCGCATGTAATGAATCCTCGTGGCAATCTCACTCTATGCGTTCAGGTTCCACGGGCTCCAATGCAAAAATAAAACCAAAAATAGTGTAATACTATTTTAATCGTAAAACTTCAGATAAAAACAAACATCACACTCACATTTTTCTTATGGGGTAATTGCATAAAGTATTTCGGTTTGGTTGCTTGGTGTTTTCTGCGGGCCCCCCCTCTCCCCACGGACCTGCAGAAAATTGTGTATGTCTTGTTTAAATGAAGGCCACCAAACATTTTGAGACAACAAAGCTGTAGTTTTAGTGATACCAGGATGCCCCGCCATTTTAGAATTGTGAGCCTCACCAAGAACCTGCTCCCTCAAATCTTCAGGAACAAATAACCTCCCAGGAGGAGTATGCCCAGGGACAAATGATTGTACCTGAGACAGAAGTGTGGCAAGATCTGACCCCAAAGCTGCCACAATTAACTCTTTGGGAATAATAGAAACACACTATAAGGGTTCAGACAGGCTTGACTCAAAGCTCCTAGAGAGTGCGTCAGCTTTAGTATTTTTAGAACCAGGCCTGTAAGTTAACGAAAAATAAAATCTGGAAAAGAATAAAGCTCATCTGGCCTGTCTTAGGTTCAAATGCTTTGCTGACTCAATGTATAAAAGATTTTTATGGTCAGTATACACTGCAATAGTATGTTTAGCCCCCTCCAACAGGTGTCTCCATTCCTCAAAGGCCCATTTGATAGCCAACAATTCTCTATTACCAATAACATATTTGGCTTCAGCAGACAAGAATTTCCTAGAAAATTCTGAACGTAATGAGAGAGGTTGAGCCCAGTCTAATATAGCCTTGACCCCACAGTACATACAAAGATTTTGCGCTCGTCTTCAAGTCTTTTCCTCAGGGGACAGGTGAGTGACCCCTAATTGCATGGGTTAATCCAGAGGAATAGGCAACAAAGGAATAGGCGTTTTATCAGCGCTACTAGTTGAGGATAAATATGTACCTGTTCCAGCCCGCCTTTCCCTTTGTCTCCTATTGATCTGGATGGCCAACCTCATAAGGTCATCCAGAGTGGACGGAAGGGGGTAATTTACCAAACTGTCCTTGACAGACTCTGAGAGCCCCACCCGAAATTGGCTTCAGAGAGCAGTGTCATTCCACCCTGTTTCTACAGACCTGCGCGTAATTCTGTACAATACTCTTCTATTACCCTTTTCCCCTGGTGGAGTTTACTAATGGCAGTATCTGCAGAAGTAGCACGATCCGGGTCATCGTACAGTAATGCCATGGTTCTAAAGAATACCTCTATGGAAAAGCGGGCAGGGTCAAAGGGAGGTAACCTTAGCGCCCAAACTTGTGGGTCCCCTTGTAACAAGGTCATCACGAACCTTACTTTTTCCTCTCCGGAAGGGAAGGAGTGAGGGAAAAAACTGAGGAATAACCTACGTGCCTCCTGATAAATATAGAATTTACGCCTGTCCCCGCTAAATTTATTGGGGAAGGAAATTTTTGGTTCATGAAGACTTCCCCTACTACCCAAAGCAGCTGGCGTAGATGAGGTTCAGCAGCTGGCGGTCTGGTGCAGTGAGAACAACCTGTTACTGAATGTGGATAAAACGAAAGAGATGATAGGCGACTTCAGGAGAACTCGCCCTGTTCACACACCACTCAATGGCTCTACGGTAGAAACAGTAAAGAGAGCAGTGTCATTCCACCCTGTTTCTACAGACCTGCGGCGTAATTCTGTACAATACTCTTCTATTACCCTTTTCCCCAGGCAGAGTTTACTAATGGCAGTATCTGCAGAATTAGCACGATCCGGGTCATCGTACAGTAATGCCATGGTTCTAAAGAATACCTCTATGGAAAAGTGGGCAGGGTCAAAGGGAGGTAACCTTAGTGCGGAAACTTGTGGGTCCCCTTGTAACAAGGTCATCATGAACCTTACTTTTTCCTCTCCAGAAGGGAAGGAGTGAGGGAAAAAACTGAGGTATAACCTACGTGCCTCCTGAAAAATATAGAATTTACGCCTGTCCCCGCTAAGTTTATTGGGGAAGGAAAATTTTGGTTCATGAAGACTTCCTCTACTACCCAAAGCAGCTGGCGTAGATGAGGTTCAGCAGCTGGTGGTCTGGTGCAGTGAGAACAACCTGTTACTGAATGTGGATAAAACTAAAGAGATGATCGGCGACTTCAGGAGAACTCGCCCTGCTCACACACCACTCAACGGCTCCAGTAAAGAGACAGTAAAGAACACTGAATTCCTGGGTCCACATCTCTGATGACCTCACCTGGACCACCAACACCGCCTCCATCACCAAAAAGGCTCAGCAGCCTCCCACCCTCACAGTGTTCTACAGGGGCACCATAGAGAGCGTCCTGACGAGCTGCATCTCCGTCTGGTACAGTAGTGCCAGTGCTGCTGACCGGAAAGTCTACAACGCAGCTGGCAACATCATTGGAGCAGCTCTTCCATCACTGCAGGACATCTTCCACAAGCGCTGTGCAAGAAAGGCCTCCTACATTGCACTGGACTCCACACACCCCTCACATGGACTGTTCACGCTGCTCCCATCCAGCAGACACTTTCGCAACATTAAAGCCCGAACAACCAGGCTGCGCGAAAGCTTTTTTCCACAAGTGATCAGACTCCTCAACTCACTGCCTGCCCTTCCACTACATTCCAGACACACCTGAACTGTGAACTTTGTGAACTGTTAATTTATTTGCACAATTCTAAAGGTTTACACATGTATAAATCCAATTTCTGCCAATATATTGCACATTTCAAATCTTTATATATTTATTGTGTATTCTGAGTGCCTTTTTGTGATATGTACTAGCTGGAGCCACGTCGTCTCGTCTCACTGTGTATTTGTATACTGCTGAGATGACAACATTTGACTTTGACACGGGAGCTGCAGTAGAGGGTTGGGCTACAGGGTTCGGCATCTGCTGCACAGCCTCTACCCTGAGAGATAGGTTGTGCATACCTTGAACTAAATAATCTTGTTTCCGTGTTTGTTCCTCCAAGCGCTGCAGAAGGGTAGTGAGGAGCGCTTCAGTGGTAGGAGGAGCTGCGGCAGCATGGCCTTCAGCGTCCATCTTTGGCCTGTTGTACTGTCACGATCGGCACCCTAAATCCAGAACCAGTGCTAGGCTCCTTTAGTCTTGGCTCTTGCTTCTGCCTTTAACAGCCGCCTTTCATTTCGGGAGGAGCCCTCAGCTAATTGGATGCTGCCGGGTCTTAATAAGAGAGGAGCCAAGCAAAGGTTCTGGACGAGCAAAGGGGCACGGTCATTAGCAAGGTTTTGTACGGAAGGTACATTTCAAGGAGCAGACAAAAGCGTAGTCTGACAGGCCGTGGTCGCTGCGGGCAGAATACAGGCAAAGTCAATCAGGCCGGGGTTGTTACAGGCAGCTTTCATGGATCGTCAGGCAGGCAAGGGTTAATATCAGTAGAAACAGAATAGTCAGGCAGGCACAGGTCAGGATAATCAGAGTTCAGAGTAGTCGGGCAGGCAAGGGTCAAAACAGGAATCAGATAGCAGAAGAATCGCACCCAGATACTAACAAGTTAGACCTAACAACGGGCAATGAGTTTGAGTCGCAAGCCCCTTTAAATATTTGAATTTCACTCCACCAGGCGTGATGACTGGCACGTAAACCAGGAAGTACACAGCCGCATGCCATAGTGAAACCGACGCAGAGGAAAAAGGACTAGGGCTGCGGGCGTCCCCGTGGCAGGCGTCCCGGCCAGGCCGTAGTCCCCACTAGACCATCAGGGTAAGCCCTTACAGATAAAATGTAAGTCGACTTATTCCTAAATTTCTTACTTACTTAAACAAAGATTACAAACATTACTTTCTAAGGCACTTTATTTGGAACTGCCCACTAAAAAGCTTTACAATAGTGGCGTAACTTCGGATGCCAGGATGGTAAAGTGTAAATTTCACATATAAATACCCCAGAACTACAGAAGGATGACAAAGTGTCAATTTTGCATATCTCTCTGTAAAGTGTTGATAATTTTATTGCTATGACCTCGTTATATGGAAAGCAAAACTCAGAGATAAGGCTATTTCAAATAGAATGAGGTTTATTGAGTTTAACAAAGAATATTTAATAGTTTTGCTTTGGGAAAAAGATCATGTTACACCGAAGTGTCACATGAGGGCTTTTGCCAAAGACACTCCCCTTTTCACAAGCTTTTATAGATTAAAATAGGAGTACACATACATACGTTATATAACTTGAACCCTCCCAAAATGTTGGAAGAGGACTGAGTGTTCTTAGCTACAGATATTGCACTGAAAATAGTTTCCCGCTTACAACTGTCCCTCAGCCTTGCAGTTCTTTATCTGTTAAAAGCAGATACAGGGAGAAACTCAGCAGAATGATCGGGGCATTTGTTATTAGACTTTATTATTCTTACACTCGGACACATAACCATTTGTCCGTCATTGGAATAGGCTGTTCTCATATAAATGTGGTCATATAAAAATATATTATCATATCGTCTCTTGAAACTCAGAAATGCGTTTCATATTACCCTGTCGTTAGCATTTTAAGGGTACTGAGAGGGACCCTGAGAACAAGGGAAGGTTTGTCATAATGAAAACAGTGGTCTTGTGAGTTACAGTTAAACATCATGGCAGCACCAGTCACAGAAGTGAAAACTTCAAACTGAGATCAGATAAGAAAAACAGGTGGCTAAAGGGTCTAAAAGTAAATCCTGTTTTGAGGAAGTAACTTGGCTGAGATATAGTTGGCAACAGGAAACCTCACAAAAATATTTGAATGTGGATATCTATATGCTATCATGTTATATAAGGCTTAAAGAAAATATATATGCAAAAACATATACATTTGAAAGAAAATATTGCATAAGCATAAAAACAACATTAATCAAAAATGAATTGAGTAATACTGAGCATATTGCATCTTTATAGCAACAATTATTCTTTTTTTTTTCTTCAAACCTCCTCATAATTATAGCACAAAGCAGAATTCTAACAGAGAAATATAGACCAAGTATTAATGCTAAGATGACGTGGATAGACTTAATAAAACTTCCAATGGAGTTGTTTAACCAGCTAACTTTACCTAATCATTTGGAATAACTGAACTCTTCTATAAAAATTACACTAAGGGGCAGATTTACTAAGCCTCGACTGTTTTTTTACTTCGACTTCGACCTTCGATTCGAACGGTCGAGCAATCCTCCGATCAGGTGAATAGTCAAATTCGATAATCGAAGTGGACAAGTACGATTATCGAAGGATGTATTAGTTCGCCTATTCGACTATTCGACTCGACTCGAAGGATACCTTATTTATCAAATCTTCACCCGAAGTTTTATTTCTACCCCATCTTTGACCTACCGAAGTTGATTTTGGACTTCGACATTCGAAGATGATCGAATAGTCGTGGAAAAATAATCGAATGGTCGAAGTAAAAAATCGTTCGACTATTCGATTTTCTTCTATTTTCTTTGCTGGTGCTCTCCACTGTTGTGGGTGTATAGTGACACCTAGGGATCACTTTATAAACTGTTTTTTTAGTTCTGGCTGCACTAGAGGTTTGGTGAATTACATTAAAATAAATACTGACACCAGAAACATGTTTGTTTTTGCATCTATCAGAATATAATCTAAGATTTTCAAGTATCAATGGCTTAAAACATTATTTTTTAGTTCTATTTTTTTTAAACATCACTTCAAATATTAATTGGCCCTATCTATCCTTACGCTTCACTAAATGGTTAAAGGTTTAAAAGCTGCATGGAATGCTGGGAAACACTGGCTTACTTATAAAAAACCCCACCAGATGCCATTTGGCTTAGATTTTTTGCAAAATGGACATTTTGCCAGAAGCCATTTTTGAGGCCCAAGAGCAGGCTGAGGAGCAGGAACACCTTGTCCCTGCTAGGATCAGGCAGCCTCGTCACTTCAGGAGATCTGTACTTTGTTTGGACGAGCTCTCTGATGATGAGGTTGTGAGGATGTTCCGTCTGAGTCGTGCCATAGTGCAGGTTTATGGTCTCATCAGTGAGGCCATTGAACCTGTGACGGCACGGTCTCAGGCAGTGCCTGGGATGTGCAAGCTGCTTGCAGTTTTGCATTTCCCGGGCACTGGCAGTTTCCAGCAGGTTTCTTCATGCCTCATTGGCATGAGCCAGCCCACCTTTAGCAGGATACTAGCACAAGTGCTCATTGCACTACTGCAGCACTCGCGAAGGCTCATTTCCTTCCCCTCAACTCAGGCAGAGTGGATAAGATTGAAACAGGATTTTTTCCTAATTGGCCAATTTCCAAATTGCCTAGGAGCCATTGATTGCACTCATGTTGCGCTCACACCACCTCGCCATCAGCAGGAGCGCTACCGAAATCGTAAGCGCTCCCATTCCATCAATGTGCAGGTGGTGTGTGATTCCAACATGCGTATCATGAGTGTGAGATCTGGCTTTCCTGGAAGTGTCCATGATGCCACTATCCTGCGTCAGTCAGCTCTCCATGGCCTCTTCACCCGAGGAGAAATGCCAGACGGCTGGCTTGTGGGTAAGTTATATTTGCAATTTCATACAAAGACACTTCAAATATTATTTTAAAGGTGATATGTATGTATTTTCAAGAAATGTTGCCCTATTTTCAGTCTGGCTACAATAGATGCACTATGCATCTTGGGACCTTTAGTTTAGTTCAATCAGCTAACTTTGTTAGGGATTTTAATTCTTGGCACCTGATTCAGTTTACAGGTGAGATGTGTTAAGGGGAGGATTTATTATTGGATCTGCACACACACAATTTTTGACATTTGGGGGGGGGAATTGCCTCTTTTATTGTGCCACCAATGTTGTTTGGCTAACAAAAGGGGTAAAGTACCCCAACAGCCAAGAATTTGTGTGTAGATCTGTTTGTAAAGATTTTTCTACTACACAATGGCCATAACTACAGCATTGGAATAGTCAACACAACAGACAACTGGAATCAATTACTATAATATATTTTTGGTTACATTTTTAGGAGACGCAGGATATGGCCTTCTGCCTTGGTTGATGACCCCTGTGAGGTTTGCCCAAACACCTGCCCAACGTAGGTACAATCGTGACCATCGGAAGACACGTAATATCATTGAGCGCCTCTTTGGGGTGCTCAAATCTCGCTTCCGATGCCTCTCAGTCACTGGGGGAGCTCTGCTTTATTCCCCCCAGAAGGTTTCACAAATCATTACTGTCTGTGCCATGCTGCATAATGTGGCAAGGGAGCATGGATTACCTGCAGACATTGATGATGACCTGGAACCTGAGATTGAGGGGTATGTTGGCAGACAGAGGGACAACCAACCAGAGGGAAGAAGAGTGCGTGAAAGGCTCATCCGTGCCCACTTTTAGTTGTAAGTTGAACAAACCACACAAAAATAGTTAATTTGTACTAGTTAAGACTTCTCAAGGGCCAAATAGTGGTACATATTTTTTTGGGCCCCTATTCCTAAGTGCATTTTTTGTGATTGTTTGCAATCTTGTCAGTTACCTTTCAAACCATGTTTTTCCACTGTAAATCTGGTCATTTGCTTAACCTTTAGCCCTCTTTCACACGAGCATTTGAAGCTGAACTCCCCTGCGTTCTGTTTTTATGTGTTTAGCCGCAGCAGAGCACAGGAGTAGATGCATTCAGTTGTTTGAAATGGGACTGTACTCCACAAACACAACAAAAATTTAGCATGTTGCGTCTCAATCTGTACAGCCCCATTGAAAACAACTGCATGCGTCTACTCCTGCGCTCCCCTGTAATGAGGTTTAGTAATGTCATGATCTAGATCAACTCAATAATGTCTGAAATCCATTAATTCCTAGGTCAGTTGTTTGGCCTTAATATGTTTGCCTTGTCATGAGTGTTATATGTCAGGTCTTTATAACCAATCTCGATTATTAGGCCTTATATGATTGATGTGAAATGAAATTGTTTGGAATGGATATCTGGAAAGTAAACAATTTTTTATACTTTTCTTCCAAATGAACAGCCTGCTGATGGTGATGTGCTGATGTGCCCCTAGCAGTGAATGCTTTCCTGTAACATCTTATGCTGTAAGCAGAAAAATGATGAGATGACAAACACATTTACATGTGTATACACATATTCAAGAGAAACCATTATCTGTACTTGTCATTTCAGCTTTCTGGCCTACTACTGTGTTATGGTTATACTTCACGTGTGTAAAACTCTACTTTATTATCTTGGTACTTGCCCACAGAGGATACAGACATGGACACTGACTGATTGGCCACGCCTCAAACTCCGTTATTCAGGTATTTAGGAATTACTCAGGGAATTGTAAAAGATATTGCTAACAACTTACCATATTATTTGTGTGCCTTTGCAGCCTCTCCATGTGCAAACTTTTCCTGAAGCACTAAATTGGACTCAACACAAGTGACAGATGTGATGAACTGACAGCTGTTTGGCTCATTTGAACCTGGGTGGAGTCACCTTTCAAAAACATATCAGTAAGTGGCAGTGTTTGTTTAGCAATGACAGGCTTTTGTGTGGCTACTTAAATATGTTTAGATTTGTGTTAATGCATTTTTCTTGTTTGATCCACAGGTATGGCTTCTTCTGTTTTCTTGTTTGAAATGACATTACCCATGTTACTATTTTGGACTAGCACCTTGTCAAAAAAAAAAAACAAACACACCCGGTAATGTTTTAGTACCTTTACTGACACAATCTTTGTCAAAATCCAAAACAGTTGAACAACAATAAAAAGACAATATATATCTGTAGAAAGTTTGTTTGTTTGTTTTTGGAACACACAATAGTTTTTTAAAACCATTAAATATGTACCTTAGCTGGAAGGCACAGGAGGAATTTGGTCTCAACATATATTTCAAAATATAGCAGCCCCTATAGACCACTAAAGGGCAAAAGCTTTACAAACGTTTTACAAAGCATTTGTTGCATGACATTGATAATGCACCCCAGGATTCATCATGGCCAACTTTACATTAAACAGTATCCAAAAATTTGGCCCTGATAAGCTTGTGTCCAAAACAATAATATAACAATCAATATGATGTACAAATGACACTTGTCAATATATGACAATTTGGCCAGTTGAAAAGCATCAACAATATGAGATTAGTGCTGGCTAGGTAGAGTGTTGGACACCCAACAATGCTTGATAGTGCAAAGTAACAACCAAGGCTTTGTGCCTATAAGGCATATCATACACCTAGGACTTGCTATTGAATGAGCACAGGTGGAGGAGGAGGAGGAGGTAGTAGGCGTTAGCACCTATTAGGAGTGCTGGGTAGCCAAAGTAGGCCAGAGGTAGGCAACATAACTTCTTGTGCAAAGTAACAACCATTTGTGCCTATAAGGCATATCATACACCTAGGACTTGCTATTGAATGAGCACAGGTGGAGGAGGAGGAGGTAGTAGGCGTTAGCACCTATTAGGAGTGCTGGGTAGCCAAAGTAGGCCAGAGGTAGCATATGTTAACATATGTTATGTTTGAAGTAATTAGTGAAAAATACACAAGCAAAAGAGTAGTATTTCAATTCTTTGAGCCTTACATGTAACATTTTGGTCCCAAGTGAATGTTTTGGGAAACACTGCAGCATTACTATAGAAATATGTTAGAGCAAATGCACTTTGATGTTTGTAAGTGCTTTTCCAGATGTTATTGGAAAGGGTGCCAATAGATCTTAAAATGGCACCCCTCAGTGAAGAGAATGCAGCATGGTCTAAACAATGGGATGTGTTGTTTGGATGTCAGTCCCATTGCTGGGTAACGGACAAAGTCACACCTGAAGCGTGAATTGGGCGAAGTTCTTTGCCAGGATAAAATGGGCAAAGAGGCCAGTGTCAGTTGGAGAAATGACACAGACTGGAGCTAGGGATGTTTGCGCTTATCCCCTCGGACAGGACCTTGTCCCCTTCCACGCCCCCTTCCTCTGCGCTGCTGAGGAGATGCAGGGGGTGGAGGGGGAGCAGCAGCAGCAGGACCAGGGACTGGACCCTCAGCAGAACCCCGTGGTTGGTGAGGCAGTTCTCTAATAGCTGCCACCAGGTCCTGGATGTTTCTTTCCATGGTTTGCTCCATGCTCTGCATGCTTTCACGGAAGGAGCCATGCATGAGAGCAAACCATCTTCGCATCCAGAGCTCCTGGCGGCGTTGCTGGCGAATAATTGTTGTCAGAAGCCCTATATAGTCCCCATGTCTCACACCCAGTCGCTGTGGTTGCTCCTGTGGTGGTCCCCCAATTGGTGCAGCGGCGGCAGGAGCAGCAGCACCCGCTTCGGCAGCAGGAGCAGCAGCACCCGCTTCAGCAGCATGACCTACAACAAAAATCAAATATAAAGATCGCTAAATTTATTGGACATGTGCATAACCCATAACAAAAAAACAAAGGTGGGAAAGGAAGCTCACAAAGATAATCTTAGAAGATAAATTGGTGTTGGGTGTTTCCATGTTTGGGTGTGGGGGGGGGGCTAAATAATTCCAATACTGGTTTTGAAATAGAACATTAATCTGTATATTGTCAAAATATATGTGTTTTTGGTTTGCCTTGTTTGTCATCAGCTGCAAGTTAAGGAGATAGTATGAGACACACAATGAGAGTGGTGATTGAACCTGGGAGAGGGGAGTGAAACTTGACAGAGGGGTGGTATAGGAGGTGGGAGCAAGAACAGAGAGGGAACCTGCAAGTGAAAAGGGAGACCGCAGAGACAGCATGGAGGGAGAAAACTACTATGAGGCATGAGGAGCCAGAGTAAAACTTGAGACGGTGGGTGGCTTGGAGTGAGGGGGAGCAAGATGGACCATGTAAAAGGAAAAAGAAAAGTGTCGAGTCAACAGGTGAGAATGTACGCTGAGCAGAGCCAACAGTCAAGGGCAGTCACAAAGACATCATTAGGATTTTAAAGTGGGGCTGAGAGAGAGTGAAATAGTAGTAGCGCTGTATGGTGATTTCAGGCTGACAGTCAGAACGGGAGAGGCACAGGAAGAGGAAGGGAGAGATGCAGAGCCAGAGCAGCAGAAGAATCTGATATAATTGACACTTTGGTCGCATAAGGAAATGCCCAAAATGTATATTCTATCCAAAATCTGTCTTTAACAACCTACTGCTTTTCATTAACACTGAAGAGGCACATAAAGTAGGCTGCATAAGGGACTCAGTAAATGTGCTTTGCATGTTTGTGACACACACACAGACAAATAAAGGAAGGGCTTATTAGGGAAAACATTGCTCTTACGTCTGGGGGGCACCACAGGTATCACGGCTGGCGACTGGGCGCGCCGGGGAGCTCGATGTTCTGTAATGTGAAATTGGACATTAGTAATGTTGTAAACTATTTGAGAAAGCAACTACATTGGCCACAAACACAAACATGTCTGTACCTTGAGCTTGTGGGCCTCTAGGGCTATCTGCAGCCTCACCCTCTTCCTGGGGCTGCAGAGGATCAAGGTCCTGGTCCTGGTCACTGTCCGTGGGTTGTGGCGCTGTCCGCGGTGGTGCTGCAATTGTTAAGAAATGTGCTAAATAAATTTGACAGTCATATGCTACTACAATTGCACTTGTTTATTAGACTGATGGACAGACCTACAACATGTTTTGGAAATATTTAAGTTAGCCTTTAAAATAATAACTCAAATGTAATGGGCGAGGAAACGAGATGGTAAAGTCCATGTGGAGTCTATCAGGGCACTGCAAGTGAGATGCTAAGGTTGAAAAGTTAAATACATGACACAAAGGCACTGTTTGCAATGATGTGAGAAGCACAGAATGTAATAGGTGACAATACAGGTGCTGTAGGCTCTACATCTGTTGCTTCACACTTTTACACACTGAAGTTAAAGGGTTTGTTAACCTTAAAGTAATGTTTTCCTATGGTACACAATATTCTGTTTTTTTTTATCAGCTCTACAGTATTAAAATGTACTTACTTCTCCAGTCTGTGTCATGTAATGTCCCCTCCAAACCTTCACAGACCTCGCTGCCCATAATGTCCAGAAGCCGGCGTTCATAAGGCTGCAGCCTCAAAGATGGTAAAGTGCCACCGCCGGTCTTCTGGGCCTTTGCTCTCCTGGCAGCAAACTTCGCCCGTATCCAACGCTTCAGGTCACTGAAGCGCTTGTACACAGTGTTGCGATCTCTGTGTACAGCGCCTACAGCGTTGACTTTGTCCGTTACTAGCTGCCAGATTTTTTTACGTCTGGCAGCATTGATGCGATGGGATTGACATCCAAACAACACATCCCATTGCACGATGACTTCATCAACCAGCGCTGCATTCTCTTCACTGGTAAATCTTCGGCCCATTCGCCCACTGGGGCCCTCATCTCCGTCGTCGTCCTCATTATCCTCCTCCTCCTCTGGCCTCCTCTGTGAGGTCGGTGTGGGTTCCTCCTCCTCTTGCCTCCTCCTGGCGGTCATAGATGTAGTTCCAGCCCCGGTTGGGGTGCGGGACCTGCCACGTGTCCCCGATGTTGGGGGGGACACGTGGCGTGCCCTGGGGGAGGCCCTACTTCCCCTGGCTGGAGTGCGGGACCTGCCACGTGTCCCCGATGTTGGGGGGGACACGTGGCGTGCCCTGGGGGAGGCCCTACTTCCCCTGGCTGGGGTGCGGGACCTTCCACGTGTCCCCGATGTTGGGGGGGACACGTGGCGTGCCCTGGGGAGGCCCTACTTCCCCTGGCTGGGGTGCGGGACCTTCCACGCGTCCCCGATGTTGGGGGGGACACGTGGCGTGCCCTGGGGGAGGCCCTACTTCCCCTGGCTGGGGTGCGGGAACTGCCACGTGTCCCCGATGTTGGGGGGACACGTGGCGTGAGCTGGGGGAGCTCATAGTCCTGCCACTCCCAGACCTCTCCTCTCCCCCTCTATGGGACCCTCCACCTGACAGGCTCTCCTCCTCCACCTCAGCCCAGGAACCCCTCCCTCTAACACTCCAGCCCCTGTCCCCCTCTCTCCCCCTCCTTTGGTGACGTACATCCCACGTAGTGTGGGATGTAGCCACCCTGGGCACCTCATCAGGGCTGGAACCACATTCTCCTTCCTCCTCCTCACTCCTTCTTTGCATTTTCTTAGCAGCACTTTGGAAACCTCCTCCACCTGGCTCATCCAAATAGCAAGTGCGCATTAAGGGCGCAAATGCACCTAAAATGGCCTCCAGAGGACTTCCTGTTTTGAAAAAATGGCAGAAAGGAAGTGGGGCATGAAAAATTCGAATCGATCGATTCGAATAGAAGTGGGGCAAAGGCTACCTTCGATCATCTTCGACTATTCGCTACTTGCAAACCTTCGCATCGTAGCATGGAATCGATCGATCGAACAATGTTTTCCTTCGATCGAAAGCGCCCGTATTCGATCGAAGACAGCCTTCGATTATCGTAGCATACCAATTCGATGCTCGAATATCGAAGTATTTAAAATTCGATATTTGACCCTTGATAAATGTGCCCCTTATTGTTGCAGCTCTAAAACTTTGGCTATATGACATTCAACAAACATTTCAGAAACAATATGTGTACAACCTTTTTTCTCTTATCAAAACACATACTAATCTAAAGTCATTCTATGTTGGTCAGCTACTCTATTTATTTGGACAACCTCTATGTTTATGACAGTGATAGATTTATAGATATTAACATTATGAGTGGGGCTAGTCTTGGAATCCAGACTCTATTCAATACTAATATTAGCACATGACAAAGTTCTATTATTATGGATTCTATCATTTTGTTTATATCAGTGCTGTTTACACACAACCAGCTACATATAGAGCTGAGGAACTGGGGCAATAATACAATTGAGTAATTACAGGAAACATTCCTTCTAAAACCTTTTTAACCCTTTAAGTGCCAGCAGAATTGACCATTTTGGTTACGCGACATGCCAGACGTTTTTGAAACATTCTGTGCTCTCTCACTTTAGGGGCATTTTCTGAGGGGAAAGAGGGGAAACCTATAGTTCACCTAGGAAAACTAAACATTGTTTTTTTCAAGAGAAACTGAGCTTTCTAAATCTGCCTGAGTTTTCATGTATTTCCACCTCTGCAAAAAGATTTATAGCGCTAAATACAAAAAAAAATGAAAAATTCCTATTTTTCACAATATATGAACTTATACCTGAAAAATATTTCATTTTACGCATGAAAATCCAACTGATTTGGAAAGCCTTATGTCTCTCGAACGTGCCAATACCACATATGTATAGTTTTAGGCAGATTTAGGACATCTGTACAGCAAAAACTCCTGGCAGTATATTACCGAATTTTGAAAGCAGAAGGCAGAAAACGGCATACTTTTGATTCCAAGGCAACAAAATCCTGAAACAGTATGTTTACCCCAGAAAACCATATATTTTTGGAAAGTACACATTCTGCCGATTCCAAAATGGGTAACTGTGTCTCTCTAATCCTAACTACCAAACATCAAAGCTTGTCTGAACGTAGCTTTTTTTATCAAAATTTTGAAAAATCACTTCAAAGGTTTTATTTTGCTGCTCCGCATATCACACACTATATTAGATACCTGAATATGATTGCCAGGGGTCCACTGAACAGTTTGATCCCCATTGTGCATAGGATTACCAAAGTACCTGGCATTTAGAGACCCCAATATGAAGTTAGCACATCCAAGTTGTCCAGGACTTTACTTCAGCTACTGAAAAATCAACACATTGATTGCATTTTGTGTGGGGTAAAAACACCGAAATATACGTTTACCCCCCAAAACCATATATTTTTGGAAAGGACACATTCTACTGAATCTAAAATGGGTACTCATGCCTTTCTGCTCCAAACTAGCAAGGCCTTCCCAAAATTGTCGGTTTTGGTGAAATATCTAAAAATTGCCTCAAAGCTTCAAATTCCCAGCACCATATCACCCATGTATCATTACGTACCAAGAAAAAGCACCCTAAATATGATTGCCAGTGTTCCTCCAAACAGTTTGGTGGCCATTGTTCATAGGTTTACCAAAGTATCTGGCATTTAGAGGCCCCAAAATGAAGTTAGCACATACAAGTAGTCCTGTGGGTAACTTCAGCTAATGAAAAATCAACACATTGACTGCATTTTTTGTGGGGTAAAAACACAGAAATATATATGTTTACCCCCCAAAACCATATATTTTTGGAAAGTACATATTCTACCAAATCTAAAATGGGTACCCATACCTTTCTGTTCCAAACTACTGAGTCGCAAGGCTTTCCCAAAATTGTCGGTTTTGGTGAAATATCTGAAAATTGCCTCAAAGCTTCAACTTCCAGCATTGTATCGTCCAAGTATCATTACCAGTATAAAGCATCCTAAATATGAACGCCGGGGGTCTACTAAACAGTTTGATACCCAATAAACATAGATTTACCAAACTATGTGGCATACAGAGACCCCCAAACCAAATAGGGCATATGAATTTTCAAGTATGACACTCTGGCTACTACAACAAAAGCACCCAATGAGACCCCCTAACAGTATGGAGACCCTAGAAAACCATATAGTTTCTGAAATTACACATTCAGGCGAATCTAAAGCAGGTAATTACATCTTTCTACTGCAAACTACCAAACTGCAAAGCTATGCTAAACATAAGGCTTTTTTTTAATTTTCTGAAAATAGTCACAAAGCTTGCATTTTACCCCATTATATACCCCACATTTTGTAACGTACCAACAAAAGTCATCCTAAATATGAACACCAGGGGTGTACTGAACAGTTTGATGCCTGATATGAAAAGATTTATCAAACTAGGTGGCATACAGAGATGCCCAAATGAAAATAGTACATATGAAATTCCACATATGACACTCTGACTGCTACAATACAAGCACCTGGTATGTGCATTATGCACCGTAAGACCCCCTAACAGTATGGTCACCGTAGAAAACCATATAGTTTCTGAAAGTACATATTCAGACAAATCTAAAGCAGGTAATTACATCTTTCTACTGAAAACTACCAAACCGCAAAGCAATGCTAAACATAACGCTTTTTATGGAATTTCTGAAAATAGTCACAAAGCTTGCATTTTACCCCATTATATACCCCAAATTTTGTAACGAACCAGCAAAAGTCATCCTAAATATGAAAGCAAGGAGTGTACTGAACAGTTTGATGCCTGATATGAAAAGATTTACCAAACTAGGTGGCATACAGAGACGCCCAAATGAAAATAGTACATGTGAATTTTCACATATGACACTCTGACTGCTACAATACAAGCACCTGGTATGTGCATTATGCACCATAAAACCCCCTAACACTATGGAGACCCTAGAAAACCATATATTTCCTGAAAGTACACATTCAGACGAATCTAAAGCAGGTAATTACATCTTTCTACTGTAAACTACCAAACCGCAAAGCAATGCTAAACATAAAGCTTTTTATGAAATTTCTGAAAATAGTCACAAAGATTTTACCCCATTATATACCCCACATTTTGTAACGTACCAGCAAAAGTCATCCTAAATATGAAAGCCAGGAGTGTACTGAACAGTTTGATGCCTGATATGAAAAGATTTACCAAACTAGGTGGCATCCAGAGATGCCCAAATTAAAATAGTACATATGAATTTTCACGTATGACTCTGACTGCTACAATACAAGCACCTGGTATGTGCATTATGCACCATAAGACCCCCTTACAGTATGGAGACCCTAGAAACCCATATATTTTCCGAAAGTACACATTTAAACGAACATAAAGCAGGTAAATACAATTTTCTACTGCAAACTACCAAACCGCAAAGCAATGCTAAACATAACGCTTTTTATGGAAATTCTGAAAATAGTCACAAAGCTTGCATTTTACCCTGTTATATACCCCACATTTTGTAACGTACCAGCAAAAGTATGAACGCCAGGAGTGTACTGAACAGTTTGATGCCGGATATGAAAAGATTTACCAAACTATTTTGTACACAGAGACCTCCAAATGGTTATATAGCAGACAAAATTTCCAAGGTCAAAATGAAGTAACAAAAATCACTAAAATCCAACAAAACCGCAAAAATCAATGCTTTTTTTCCCCCGCCTACTGTAATCAGCAGTCAGAATCAATTTTTGATTATTTTAGCATGGCCAAATAGGTTTTACAGACAGAAAAATGGGAACAACAACTTTGCAAAGCTGAAAATTTAATAAAATGGCAAAACATGCAATAAAAGGTCTAAAAATGCATCAAAATCACCGAAATTGCAGTATAATCACCAAAATAACATACAAAAGGTATTGCGCAGTGCAATTAGCGAATACACTATTCGCAATGGCGATAAAACGGTTTTTTTAGGCAAAAAAAACCAGACGATTGCGATAAGGAAAAAAATAAATAATAAGACACAACAGTGTAAGTGTGTATGTGTGTGTACAACTGACCAATTGCATGTTGTGTGTGCAAGCGTGTGGGGGTGCTGTGAATGTGTGTGACCCCCCCTGATCCCCCAAAAATGTATGTGATTGTGTGTAAGTGTGAATGTAAGTGTGTAATGGGAAAATAAGTGTGTGTTTGTGTGTTTCTGTGTGTGGATGGGCACTAACCTGGGGGAAGCAGGTCCAGATCATTCTGCAGGGCTGGAGGAAGAAAATGCTGCATCACCCAGGTAGATCCGTTGTGAGGGGGCGGAGTTTCGGATCAGGAAGTGAAAGCAGCAGCAGGACACGCAGTTTGCATGTGTCTGCTGCTGCATTTGGGGCCCCTGGGTGATCGTGCCTCAGGGGCCACTCGTTCCCGGACCCTGTTCGTTGCCTGTGGGCTGGGGAACGAAGAGGAATGGAGCAAGCGGCTTGAAAAACCGCTCCTCCGTTCCCTAACCCTGAAATGCTGCAGAACGTAGAATCTACGTTCTGTGGCATTTCAAGTGCCATTCCCACAGAACGTGGGGTGGCACTTAAAGGGTTAAACAAATACAATTGTACCTTTGGTGTTTTCATAACTAATCTATAACTAAACATATAGAGAAAATGTTACATTATCAATTCCCATTTTTCTCTCTTGTCAATTGCACACAATTTAACTATATCACATTCAATACTGTATGAATCTAAAACTTAAAATTAACCCATTTCAATATCAGTCCATCAGTTCATCATAAAGGAAAATCCAATCAGAGTACATCATGGCTTTGGATAAGCATATGAAGTAATACTCAACAGTTACTTGTATTCAGTTAACGCAGCAGTCTCTGTACAGTTCTTAAGAGTTCATAATCAGTCCATAGATCCGATATTAGGATATTCAAAAGATGTAAAGGCATCACAGATATGAATGGCAAACTTTTGAAATGGCTCTTTGTATGCATGTAGAGTTTCCTTCAATGAGTGGTGTGATCAATGATAGCTGTTCTATTTGGAATGGATTGGAATATAGTGAATAATCTCAACAGCTACTGATTTTCTGAGTTTTGCTCAGATCACCAACCTGGAAACAAAGAGACAATGTGACAATATCTGATGTTCTGGTAATACTGATTTGAGTAATCTAGTGTGCTAGCTAAATAACTCTAATGAAACTACTGTATGAACTGTCAGTAATGAGAAGTGGTTGTGTATTTAAGATTTGAGTGAAGGACATTTGTTGTCTTGTGGTTAATTCAAATAAAGAAAGTCCACAACACCTGATAGGATTGTTGCAGAGAATTGACAGGACAGCTGGGAGTAAATCCAACCAAATGCTGCCAGTAATTGTGTTGTTGGAAGTGGGATGGTACAAAGACACAACTCCACTTAATATCAGTGTAATTTTCAAATTTGTAACAGTATTGAAAATGTAATTGTGTAAACTGTCAAATACAACCTGTACTGTTTCCTTCTTATAACAAAACAATTTTTTAATTAATCATAACTAGGAAAAAACATTTGATAACATTTTTATATATTTAGCCCAAATGAGAATGACATAGACCCATTTTAGTAGCATAATTTATTTCTACAAATTTGGTAGTGAAATTACTAGTCATCAGATGAAATTAACTATAAATCCATTAAGTCACTTCTGCATTTTCTTACACTTGCAGACTTGTGATGCAAGATACACAAGTGCAATAATACTGGAGAATTTTTCTCTGTAGCAGCGGCACAAGCATATAAGCTGCATTTTTATGAACTGAAGCTTACTTAATTAGAAAAAATATTAACAACAATTATACTCCCCTCTTGTACTGCAAATGCAGTACAAAAATAATATATGAAATATTACCTTCATGTTGGTGAAAAAATCCAGATTGAGGAGATACAGAAAAAAAATACAGATGAATATGAAACGGCAAAGTTCAAAAAAAATACTAGCTGTAGTTAAAAGATACTGAGTCAGCGAGAGAAGTTAAGCATTTGAAATATTGTGCAACCAAGAATTGTGGGAAATGTAGTTTACAAAAGATAAAATCCTTTATCTGTCACAGCAGACTTTCAAGTTGTGAGAGGAGAGAAAACTATCGCATTCTGGCCAGGAAAACGCAGTCTTGTCCCCTCCACTGTGACACTTAACAAAGGCTTTGAAACTTAAAATGTTTTGGGGCACTCAACTAGCATAGCTAGGAGGATTGTTAGATATGGAAAGTGGTTTTGTTTCAGATCACAAGTAAAACATAATACACTTAAAAAGAGATCAATCTGACCCATAAAGATAAAAAATAGAAGTAAAGTTAGTTTGAGACAAAAACTATAACAGTAAACATTTAAAGAGACAACACTAATATGTCTGTTAAAGGAGAAGGAAAGGCAAAGGATAAATAGGCCTCAAATCAATGGCCTTTACAAATAGTACTTACTCAGCCTTTGAAAATATGAATCCGTTCAATGGACAGTAAGCTGTTGCTCTCTAACGCAGACTGCAGAGGCAGAGTGGGGTGACGTCACGCTTCGCAGAGGCATCTTGTTTCAGGCTGCCAGAGGCAGCCTCGATGTGCGTTGTGTACAATTAACATCCACTGCGCAAGTACAGTGGGCGCTTCCTTTCCCCAAGCCATGATGACGCGCATAGTAATTAGCATATGCGATCGTCATCGTTGACCCCTCAGCACACGCCCCCTGACCAATCGCCTTACAGCGTCAAGTAACTATGGCAACGCTAGATCGTCAGCAAATATTCATTACCTGGTTTTCTCCAGACAGTCAGCATCAAGCGCTTGCGGTGCGCTGCGAGGGGATAAATATTCACTTTTACCAGGCTGAGAGCGGTGAGGAACAAAAGCTATGATAATAACATAGCAACATATAAAAATATATTTATATATTTTACGATGAATATTAAAATTGCACAACTATAATAATATACTTAGTAATCATACAGAGATCATTTGTTTGGCTTCATGAAGCAATTTTTAAGCATTAATGTTTAATCAATACTTTATTTTTTTTAACAATCTTTAAATTATTATTAATTTAATGATGTATTTCTCCTGATGTTGTGGTTATACAATTAATCAATGCCAAATTAAAATTCATAAACGGTTGGCTAAGTCAGCAATATGCTGAGTATAAATTTAATGTTTGATTAAACTATCATTACTTGCTGTTAGGATTAATTGGATATTTTTAAAAAAATTGTGGGGTTTTTTTAAAATAATTTTTTAAGTACAATACAGATTTTCAAAATAAAATAATTCATCCTTTGTTAATAATAGATACACAAATTCAAACATCAATGATGTTCCATAATTGTATTTTTTTTTTTTTTGGTGAATTTTGTAAAAAAAATTGTGTATCACTGCCTTCCTAATGTTATCCTATCCTGACTATACTGTTGGTGAGTCTGATGTTTATTCAGGCACATCAGTACTGTTTAATCACCTTAGACTGTTCCTGTATTGTATGCGTTCACCATGGTTATCTATAGGCTTTAGTAGTAGAAGTACTCTTATTCAAAGCTTTTCAAAACGTCTAGTGTCTACAACTTTTTGCTTGTCTGAGGTTTGTTTAGGCTCTTTAGAAATGCAAATAAAGCTATGTGGATTGATCGCTGTATCTTTTGACTTAGACATAGTCTGTCTCTTTAATCATTTTGATAACGTCTACAGACTAATCTAATTAGACTATTGTTCCTTGAGTCTATTCATCATTTGTGAATGTTAACTTCACTTAAATTGAAGTGTACCTTGGTGTTATATAAATAATGCACCTATATAATATTTTAATTTATATTTGCCACTTTAAAAAAATTATGCAATCTAAAATCCATAATTTTTATTTTTAGTCAAAATAATTTATAGAGTATGCATTTAATATGATTATATTAATTTCATGAAGCCACAATTTGATGTGGTTATAGTAAATCAACTGATTAAATTTATTACATTAACATATAATTATAATTATTAAATAACACAGGAAGTACATTCTGCATTTCTTGATCTAACTTTTTTTATAACTATTTAATTACTACTTGATTTATAACATTTATTTAATTAATTTAATTAATTCATAATTTATTTATTATTATTCGAACAAGATACATTTTTTAATTTTCTGCAATGAACTAATGCTAACATTATAGTTTAGTGTTGAAATTGTGGAGGGAAGTCATACTATAACTGTTGGCACAAAGTCCAATCAAAAGTCCCAATCACTACAACTAAAAGTTCATGGGAAATCATGTTTTTTTCAAAACACATCAGTTAACAGTGCTACTACAGCAGAATTCTGCACTGAATTCCATTTCTCAAAAGAGCAAACAGATTTTTTTTTTTTTTTTTTCACAAATGTTTTTAATAGTTTTTCCAGAATACAAGTAAAATGAATTAAAACAAAATCATAACCAAGAAAGTAAATAAGATAACAATATTATTGTCAAGGGTAGAACAAAGTAGTAGAAGGCAGGAATGATAATTAGCAGTCTATACCGTTGCCAAGTGACCAGGAGAGAATGGACCAGGTAGATACACCGCTACCTATATATATTGAAAAACGACCCAGCATGTCACTAACTATTAACAGTAGGAAGAAACATAAAAAAAAAAAAAAAAAAAGATTCGTACTCACAGAGTGCTTGTTAATATTTGATTAAGGGAGTGGCTCCTGGGGGGTCCCGTTGAAATTGGTTGTTGTAGGTTTCCCCTATTCATCAGCTGTTGTTCCGCCTCACAGATAAGATCGGTTCCCTGCAACAGTTCCCTTTCATACCATGTAGTATATTGAAAGGTTTGAATGGTTAGTAGTTTAGTATGCAGTGGGAGGGTGTTAATGTGCGTCAGCCAGGTATCGAAAAAGGTTTCCGTGTGGCTTTCCTTACTCGTTAAGGTTTCTATCCAATCTAAGTGGAATATGTATTGCAATTTTTGGTGCACCAAGGACAGTGGTGGGGGAAGGTGGGACAACCAGGTATGTAAAATGGCTTTCCTGGCCGCCGCTGCCAACCGTTCAGCAAGAGCCCGTTCTGGTTTGGAGATATATGAGGTAGGCTGCAGTTTGCTAAAAATGGCCCATGTAGCGTGAATGTTCAGAGTTTTCCCCGACAGGGTTTCCCAGTAGCTGGCGACTTCCTTCCAAAACTGTTGCATGAGTGGGCATGACCATAGGCAGTGTATTATATCAGCTCTCGAATCCCCGCATTTCAAACAACTATCTGAGATCGCCGTACCAATATGGGATCTCTTCAAAGGAGTCAAATAGGTATGATGCAATATTTGTAGGGACATTTCTTGGTATGTGCTAGCCGGTAGTATTTTCATCATTCGGGTGTGATAACGGAGAATATCTACGTTTTCCGAGTGCGGGATAACTGTTTTCCATCTCGTAAAGCTCATGGTGGTGTTATCTACATCGATGGTTGTCCTGATTAGGTTGTAAATATGTGCAGTTGATCTAATTGTGTCATGTTTTGGCCATAGCGAGTCAATTGGGTTGGTCTTGTCTACATCTGTTAATTTAGCCAATTGTGTCGCGATGAAGTGTGTAAGTTGTAATAATGAGAATTGGTGAAGTTGCAAAAATGGGTATTTTTGGAGCAGGGTCGCAATTGGTTGAATTGTGTTGGTAGTCGTGAGCACATCCTTCATGTTTTGTAGACCTTTCGTTTGCCATGATTTAAAAAGTATACTGTTTAGGCCTGGAGGGAACGCTTTGTTATTGAGCCAGGTAAGATTTATCGAGTTAAAGGGAGAAAGGTTAGCTTTTTTGCGGATAGAGTGCCAGGTTCTGTATGTATGAGTGAATAAAGGATTATCCTGTATATCTTTGGGGATTTCTGGAAGTGGCGTATGTAAGAGTGAGTTAAGTGAATTTCCCTCTGTTAAGGTTTCATCTAAAAGGGTCGTGGTGTATATGTTTCTATGGTGGAGCCAATCTCCCGCATATCTAAGGAGAGCTGCATCGTTATATTCCAATATGTTTGGAAGATTGAGTCCACCATCCTGCTTCTGTAGGTGGAGGGTTGCGACTCTGATTCGGGGACGTTTTTTGTTCCAGATAAAGGTTCTTAAAATGTGTTGCAGTCGTTTGTTGTCTGCGGAGGATATGCGATATGGCAACATTTGTAATTTGTAAAGTAATTTGGGGAAAATGATCATTTTAATAAAATGAATTCTACCTGAGAATGTAAGATTTGTATTTATCCATTTGCGGGTGTCTTGTTCAATTTGATCTATGGTGGATCTGATGTTGGACTTATACATGTCTTTGTGATGTTGTGTTAATCGGATTCCGAGAAATTTTACATGTGTTTTGGCTTTCCGAAAGGGAAACGGGTTTGCCCAATCCGACGGGATGGTGTGTTGTAGACGTAGGGCTTCAGACTTCCCTAGATTGATTCTAAATCCCGCTATAGTTCCGAAAGTTTCTATTTTGTGTAGGATTGTGGGAAGTTCGGTTTGAGGCTTGTTTAGAAAAAGGAGGATGTCATCAGCATATGCTACTAGCTTTACTTGTTGTGAGCCTACTTGGATACCTTCAAAGGTGTCATCGTTAAGTAAGTGACGTAGCAAAGGATCTAAAGCGAGATTGAAAAGTAGCGGTGAGAGAGGACATCCTTGTCTCGTGCCTCTCTGTATCAAGAATCTAGGAGAGTTCAGTCCGTTAGCCGTAACATGGGTATAGGAATGCGAGTAGAGGGTTCTAAATAGGTTGAGCATCTGTATACCAAAGTGTTGAAATTTAAGTAGTCTTTTAATGTGTGTATGTGTTATTCTATCAAAGGCTTTATCAGCGTCCAAGTTAATTAGTATGCCGTGTTTTCTTTTCTCCAGATTACATTGATACAAGGTAGCTATTGCCGTCTGGAGAGCCTGGACCGGGTATCTTCCCCTGAGAAACCCCACCTGGTGAGTGGTAAGTATGTGTGGGAGAACAAGTTGTAACCTGTCTGCCATAATTTTGGTTAACAATTTCAGGTCTTGATTTAAAAGAGAGATCGGCCTGTAGGAGGAGGGGAGGGTGGGGTCTTTCCCCTCTTTTGGAATTAATATAATTCTCGCCTCGTTTGCTTCACACCACAATGGAAAGCCCTGTAGAACATTATTAAAAAGCGTGGTGAGCAATGGGGTGAGTTCCGGGAGGAGGGCTTTGTAATATTCTGCGCTTAAACCATCGGGGCCTGGGGATTTCCCATTCTTCAAATGCTTTATTGATGATGTTATTTCTTGTTCTGTAATAGGTGCATCTAAGATCTCCCTGTCCTGCACTGAAAGTTTGGATAAGTGGGCATTTCGCAGGAAAGAGAGGCCTTCCTCCGGATGGTCCTGATTCTCCTCGTAAAAGCGTTTAAAATACGTTTCAAGTTCTGCTACAATGGCTTCAGTGTCCCGAGCCCAACCCTCCTCTGTTTTTAATTTCTTTATGAAGTGTTGCGCAGTGTTGTGTTTGGTTATTCTGGCAAGGAGTCTCCCCGATTTGTTCCCCCATCTGTAAAACTTATTTTTCATATGAGAAATTTTGTACTGTGCACTATCATGTAATAAAGTATTAAACAATGCCTTTGTGTCCATGTATTTTATTTTATCTGCCTCAGAGTTTGTGAGTTTGAAAGTCTTGTAATGTTTCGTGAGTTCCTTTTGCAGGGAGGTGTATTTATCATTAAAGGTTTTTTTCTGTCGTATTACATAGGCTGTAATGTGCCCTCTTAGAACAGGTTTGGAAGCTGCCCACAGTAAGTTCTGGTCATCCCAATGTTGCATATTATCGTCTAGATAGTTTGCCCATTGTTGCTTAAGGTAAATTTGGAAGTCCATGTTATTACTCAGGTAGGAAGGAAATCGCCAGTTATACGAGGTAGGAAACAAGTTGTTTCAAAGTCAGGGAAACCGGTGCGTGGTCAGTTACACTTATGTTGCCAATTGTAGAGGTCAATATGTTAGCTAGTTGAGAGTCAGCAAGAAAAAAATAATCTAGCCTGGAATGTATTCTATGTGCCCCAGAGTAAAATGTATAGTCCTTGGTGTCTGGGTGTGTGAACCTGTAGGTATCTTGTAGGCTTAAAAACTCACATAGTGTGTGCAGTGGAGTGATCCTTCTGATCGGGTATCTAGATGTTGCGTCCGATCTGTCCATGAAGCGGTCCCACACTGTGTTCATGTCGCCACCAATAATTAGGTTTGCGGGTCCCCAGGAGTCAATCCTTTGCATTAGTTCTGTAAAGAAAAAATTGTTGTCATCATTCGGAGCATATACATTTACCACGGTATATTTGGTATCTGGTGTTTCTATATCTACGATCAGATATCGTCCATTTTTGTCTCTATGTGTTTTTGTCACTGAACCATGTAGAGATTTGTTTAATAGGATCGCCACACCTCTAGACTTGGTGGTGTACGATGCCGTGATTTGTTCCTGTATCCAGGAATCTTTTAATACCGTTGTGTCAGTGTTTTTCCAATGGGTTTCCTGTAATAAAACAATATGGGCATGTTCTTTTTTTAAGAAGTCTAGGATTTTCCGTCTCTTAATCGGGGTATTTAAACCATCTACATTCCATGAGAGTAGCTTAAGGTTTTTAGGCTGAGCAACAGGAGGCAAGCTTTGTGTGGATTCACCCATTGTGATAATATTAACCGATTCCCGCTTTGGGAGTCGTGAGGGTGAGTAATTGTAACCTGGGGATGAACGTTCTGTCCCAGCGAGCAGATGTCATCCCGAGACAGCCTATATTACGGCCGCAAAAAAGGTGTACGTGTAGTTCTACCTTGGTCACTTGACAAAATAATAACAATATAACTATATACAATAGCAAAAGAAAATTTCTTTGTTGAGCAATATCAACCATTTGGTTCCTGATACAACCTCACTGGTTATAAAGGATCAAAATAAAGTTAGCAATAGAAGGTAAAAGTTCAACTAAGTATTCTAGCAGGAATATGGCAGACAGGCTATATAACATAGAGAAGGGAAAGGGAAAGCGCAGAGACATGCATAGAATCAATAAAGTTCAGTGTTCTGCAGATAGTTTAACAAACTTATGTAACCATTGAAGACCAATGCTCATGGGACAGGAGCAGTTCAGCAGGGCCAAGTCAAGTGTTCCAGTCCAGGGTCCCAAAACGTGTCGGGACAGGTTGAGCCTGATGGTCTCTAGGGCCTGCTCGGAAATCCCCAGTGGATCAAGTGTGTGGATCAGATTGATTGTGTGTTACCACTGGGTTGAGTAAAAGCAGATCCAATGAGTGAAGATTCGCAAGTGCAGTTGCAGCAAAGTCCACTGGTAATACCAGGAATTAGAGTCTCATAGAGGTTCATTCGGGGAGAGTCCAAGTTCTTGGAGTACAGTCTGTCAAACGTTGGGGTGAAAGCTGGCAGTGTCCTCAGGTTTGCAGTCTGGACACAATGTAATTGGATGCTTGTTTGGGATCTTCAAAGATTTGTGTCTTATTAGTGTCTTTTTCGACTATCTTCAGTTTCGCTGGAAACATGAGGGAAAATTTGTATCCCGAGTCGTAGAGTTTCTTGCAAACAGGAGCGAATTCTCTGCGCTTTGCCGTCACAGACGCAGAATAGTCCTGGAAGAGTAAGATTGGGTGCCCATCATATGTGATGTTCCTTTTCATTCTGTAGGCTTCCAGTATTCTGGTCTTATCAGTGAAGTTCAGTAGCTTGGTGGTCCAATTCTATGGAACCTTTCGACTAGGAAGGGGAGATGTTGGTCATCAATGTTAAGGGCTTTAGGTAACCATTCATGAATGAGTTTGTCCAGGTCTTTCGTCTTGACCGTCTCGGGAACTCCCACCAACCGCAAATTGTTCCTCCTACTACGGTTTTCCAGGTCTTCCACCTTGTCTGATAAGATCGAAATTTCTTTCTGTTGCAGATCGATAGTAGATTGTGCTGAGGCCATATTGTCGTCCAGTGTGGATATCCGGTCTTCCGCTTGGGATAGTCTTTGGGATTGATTAGTAAGATTGATTGCTGTAAGATTTCAGAAACAGATTCCTTAATACTCGCCAGTTTCTGGTCAAGCAGAGGGCCCAGAATTTGGACCATATCTTCAATTTGTGAAGTAGTGGGGTCATGTTGGGTACCCGTTTCTGAGTCGCTCTCCGCTTGAGCAGCTTCTTGCAGCTGTTTCTTATCTTTCGGTTTAGTTATCGTTCTGCGAGACGTCATGGTAGTAGGTTGTCCCAGATATTTTTCCATAACGTTGTGGGAGCACCGGAGATGTGTAGCGTGTAGCCCGTGTGAGGTAAGTAGCTTTCAGTTGAACATAGTTCCAGTAGTGGTATCACTCCTAGCGTTTATGTCATTTGGCTAGGTTGTGCAATGGTGACATGCTGTCATCCGTTGCGATTACATTGCCTCGGTAGTCACTCGAAACAATAGTGGGAGTGGCTGTTATCACGCGTCTGGCCAGGTAAGGCGTGTAGCCGAAACACTACCTTAAGCTGTGTTCCAATAGTTGACCGTAGGCGGTTGTCTGTGGTATTGGAAGGGAGTACAAACGGCACTGTGTGGAGCTAAAGAAAAGTATATAGCTGCCTGACTAGCCAGACGGGAACCTCAGGATGTTTTGTGGCAGGAGAGGGTCTGTGGCCAGTCTTGATAATGGTAGTGTGCACTGTGTGCAGGGCCGTTATTAACACCTCTGGTTATGTTGGGCAGAAAAGATCCAATCAGGGGAGTCTGCCTTAAATTATGCTCCCTAAATGAAATCAAGAGGGCGCAATAAAGTTGTGGCTCCCCAGGAAAGGTGTCTCAAAGAAGGTCAAGCGCTTGAGGTAGTGGGTTAAAAAGTTTGTTAGGCGCTGTAAACATTGCCAAAGAGAGGCCTTGTTACGTAGTAGGCCTACTGGCTTAAACACACCGCTGTGCGGGTGTGACAGTTACGTGGCAGTCCGGGTATATGGACGTTACCCTCCCCCAGGGTCGATGTACTTAGCTGTGGAGTCTAAGATCCGGTAGACTTGCGCCCTACTGGGGTCGGGTCTCGCCAGTCTGCAGAGAAGCGCGAGCGGTGCAAGGAGCAGCCGATCCGGTCCGCGCCCAAATGTGGAGTGCGCTGCCTTCCGGGGCCGCAAAAAGGAGGGGAGAGTTGGGAGATGACAGATCCCAGTTTGCCCCCAGGTATTCCGCTGTATTGTCCGTGCCTTGCTGTACGATCTCAGCGTACTAAACAAGCTGTTTCGCAGAGAAATAGGCAAGGTGGAGCGGAGCTCTGCTAAAACGCGGCCATTGTCTTTGGCACGCCCCCCGGAAGTGAGATTTTTTTTATATTCAGTTTAGAAATCTGACATGGGGCTAGACATTTTGTCGATTTCCCAGCTGCCCCTGGTCATGTGACTTGTGCCTGCACTTTAGGAGAGAAATGCTTTCTGGCAGGCTGCTGTTTTTCCTTCTCAATGTAACAACGTGTCTCTTTGAGACATGGGTTTTTACTATTGAGTGTTGTTCTTAGATCGGCCAGGCAGCTGTTATCTTGTGTTCGGGAGCTGCTATCTGGTTACCTTCCCATTGTTCTGTTGTTAGGCTGCTGGGGGGGGAGGAAGGGTGATATATCTCCAACTTGCAGTACTGCACTAAAGATTTTTAAAATGAATTTTGGACAAATCTGTTTGCCATTTGTAAGTCATAGCGGTAATTGACTTATTCGTGAAAACATCGTTTTGTTTGAAAATTTTATTTCAATAACTAAACATTTTCAATTGTATTATAATCAAAAAATATATGGAGGACTTTTTTAATTTTATTGAGATTGACTTATTATTTTTTTTTTTTACAGTACATCAAAATCATGCCTAAATGTATTGTCAACGGATGCCCTCATCGTAGTGGTCAAAAATAATTGTACCCTGATGTTGTGCTCCATCCCTTCCCGAAAAATATCGAAAGAATCAAAAATTGGCTTTTGCAAACAGGACAGCACGCTGAGGATCTGGAACCACTTGCCCAAAGAATTCTTCTTGGCTGGAAAACTTCCAACTTCAGAATGTGTTCTAAGCATTTCACAGAAGATTCTTACACACAAAGTGGCTCAAAAAGAATTTTAAAAAATACTGCCGTTCCTACACTTTTCGAAAATGTACATGTTCCAGTGACAACTGTCATAACAGTACCAACAACTCCATCTCCAATCCCATCAGCCAAAAGAAGAAGAGTGGATGATGAGCAACCAACAACCTCTTCAACAATAATAAGAGTGGTGTCTAGACTATCAACTATAGCAACACAGACTGATCCAACTATGAACACAAATAACGTCTCGTGTATGGCATGTACAATATGCAAAAATTGTTCAACGCAAACCAAACGCATTATTACTAAAGAAATTGCTACCCAAAGTGGAGATGAGTATATTGCAGCTGATGTTGTTCAAATTCACAAAGATCATCTTTACCCAGTTTCATTCTCAACTCCCTCTAAACCCATTGACAAGCCAATTGATATTCTGTCACCCATCCAATCGTCGGTTACACCAAGCAACATCATATCACCAGCAAGAGCAGAAACATCTAGCATTACAGCCGATTCATTTATTCTATCTTCACCCTCATTTGTAGAACCCAAAGATTCTACATTTGATATTGAAAGACTTTCATCATCAGATGGTACCAGTAGTGGAAATGACACAATTAAACAGTTTGAGGAACAAGCATTCTCAACAGATAAGTTTCAATCAAAAAAGAAATTTATTATTTACGACAACAAATTGGATGAATTGTTAAGAATTGTTCGTTGTCAACACAATGTAGATCCTCCTTGCCAAGCTCCCATTGTAGATTTTCAAAAAACCGAAGACGGAAGTATGTTAACTGTCAAATTATACTGTTTAAGTGGTCACCATTCTCTGTTGTGGAACTCGCAACCTGTATTTGGAAAGACATCAGTAGGAAATGTTGAAATTGCAGGGTCTGTAATTCTTTCCGGATCAACATTTCAAAAAATTCATGATATTTTCAAATTGCTAAATATTCCATTCATCAGCCACACAACGTTTTACAAATATCAAAGGAACTATGTGTTCCCTGCCATTGACCATCAGTGGAAAAAAGAAAAAGAGGATTTAAGAAGAACCATTTTATGCAAACCTGTCGTTTTGGCCGGAGATGGTCAATTTGACAGCCCCGGATATTCTGCTAAATATTGCACTTATACCATGATGGATGTTATTTCCAAAAAAATCGTGCATTTCCATATAGAACAGCTTGGTTTTGGAAAGACATCTGCACAAATGGAGTGTGAAGGTTTGGATCAGTGTCTCACTACTCTGGTCAAAAAGGAAAAAATTAAAGTGAAAATAGTTGCAACGGATCGGCACAGCACTATTCGCACTTTGATGAGGACCAAATACACTAAAATTGACCATCAATTTGATGTTTGGCACATGTGCAAAAATCTAACCAAAAAACTTAGAGCTGCAAGTAGAAAAAGGAAATGTAAAGACATCGCAAGCTGGATTAGTGGCATTACAAATCATTTGTGGTGGAGTTCACAAACATGTAAGCAGAACTCAAAGATTTTAGTCGATAAATGGAAATCCCTACTGTACCATATTGCCAATAAACATTCTTTCAGATCACTCAAGTATTACAAAAAATGTCAGCATCGTAGACTGACCAATGCAGAAAAGAAAGATACAAAATGGATTGGTGCTAATCACCCCGCTCATTCAATTCTCGCTGAGATAATCAATGAAAAAAAATTTGTGAACGACCTTGCACAAATTGACAAATTCTGCCATACAGGAGACCTTGAGAACTTTCACAGCAAAGTCTTAAGATTTAGGCCCAAGAGACTCTCATTTAAAATGGACTCCATGTTGGCGAGAACCACCCTTGCTGCATTGTCGCACAACCACAATGTACATAGAAAGCATGCTACAATCAAAAGTGCCAAGAAAATCTCTCTTTCTGTTGGTGAGAAAAGGTTCAAAATTGTGTTTCCCAAACAAAAAAAAGACTGGGTGGCAAAACCGATTTATGAAGAGGTGGTTGATGACCATCTATTTGAAATACTTGCAAACACTGTCCGTATCTTAATTGGTCAACTGAAACATGACTGGTCTTCAACATCAACAGAAATGCCACAAAACATTGCAACAGTGGAACGACCAGAAAAGAGCTTAATTATAGCAAAGCATTTATCTTGTTTTTCTCGAAGTTAAGTTGATATACAAGATCTGTATAAAAATAACTTAAAATATTTCATGTCACCTTACTATGCGAATATGATTACTTTAAATTGCAAAACATGGTGACTAATCATTTGCTATAATTTGATGTGTTTCGTAATTTAATATATTATGTTAACTACAAAATCTATAAGGTTTTAATATATTTCAGTTGTTTAATAAATACTTTCATTTAAAATATTCACGTTACATGACATTTTTATTTTTTGGGGGTGCAATTACTAGCAGTACTAGTACTAGTAGCAGTACTAGCTCTTGGTATATATATTTGAAAAGTGTCCTTTCCCAATTAAACATTGATATCTAATTAATTAAAGGACCATGAACATCAAAAAATTTAAATGTTTGAAAGTAATACAAATATAATGCCGTGTTGCCCTGCTCTTGTAAAACTGCAGTTTTTGCTTCAGAAGCAATATTATTGTTTATTTAAATAATTTGCTGTGTAGCCATGGGGGCGGACATTTAACGGTGGAAAATGCTTAAGTTACACAGCAGATAGCAGATAAGCTATGTACAACATAATGTTATATTTTATTTAGAACATAATGCGGTTATGCTTGACTTACCATGTACCCTATATCCATTTTTCTATTTGCGCAATTGCTACACAGCAGCTTGTTTATATGAACTATAGTAATGTTTCTGATGCAAACAGATAATTTTTAACAGCGTAGATCAGCACTACATTATTTCTTCTTTAATTTAAAACACTTAAATTTTTTGGTGTTACTGTTCCTATATATAATACATATTCATTATAAAAAAAAGCGATAGACAGACTGAAAAAAGAAAATTTTTATTATTTGGATATACAACCAATATCAACCAGCACAATATAATAAATTTAAATTTTCCAAGCGTATATACTTTTATGATTGAAAACAAACAGTAGATAAAAAACAATATCTAGTCAGACTCCAACGCCATGTCTTCTGCAAAGTAGTCTCTTGCTTTTAAAAATCCAGTGTATTTTCCTTTGGGGTCTGGAAATTTTTCCCTGATGTCTCGTACAACACAAGCAGGTATTACCCTATGATTATGTAGACCCAAAAAAGTGTAAATCCATACGATGAAAGCACGATAAGCTATCTTCCGTAATGCCCTGGGAAAAAAGATAAAAAATATTAATATTTTTTTATAATTAACACATATGTGTAAGCAATAGAATTTTTTTTTACATACCTCATATATTTGGCCAACGGAGGAAATTTTGTGATACGGAATTTGGACATACGATAATTCCAATCTGCTCTGTCTCGGTTGACACACTCAAATTTATATTCTTCGTTATCAGTGATGCAAAATCCTTCAACTGGAATTTTACTGTGAATTATATCAACTTCATAACAGCACAAACTTTCAATTGCAGTTGTCATTGGCAAACACATGCCACAAAGACACCAGTCATTATTGCCAATTCTCCTTTTGTCCTCTCTAAATGTCTCGCTTGCATCAGAGCTTGATGATTGGTCCTCTGAAGATTTTTCTCCAATGACTTCTTTTGTAGATGTTTTACGTTTCTTAATATTCAATGGATTTTTTGGAAAGCATTCCGTAGCGTTGACAATTTCTGGTCTTTGGTTTAATTCTTCAAGGACAGCATTATACTATAAAAAAATATGGACTTGTTACATTTATATATCATGTTATATTTAAGCATACATAGTTTAGATTTGGAGTATTATGTATTAAAGGACACCTATCGTTTGAAACAGTTACCCCTAACCAAAGGTGAGGGCTCATAGAGCTCACATGGCTCTATCAGCCCGCACTTGTTTGGGGGTAACTGTTTCAAGCGATAGGTGCCCTTTAAAATTTATAACTACATATCCTACTGGAATGCAGGCTCTACCATTTGGTTGGGGACAGCATTTGTATCCGATAAGTGCTCTTTAAATTAAACATGGTTTTAACCTATTTAAAAATAATAAATCTGCTTTCTGTATCTATATAAAACCATATACTTACACTTTCTTCATCTGAAGACTCGGTAGAGGAACTATCGTTTCTAGACATCTTGTGAAACATAAAGCAGTAGCACCCGTCCTAAAATAAAAACAATACAAGTTAGGGCAATACAAGTCAGTGCCCCCCTTTTATAAACATGCCCCAGAATAAGTCATTGGTGGTCAGTGCCCCCCTTTTATAAACATGCCCCAGTATAAATCATTGGTGGTCAGTGCCCCCCTTTTATAAACATACCCCAGTATAAATCATTGGTGGTCAGTGCCCCCCTTTTATAAACATGCCCCAGAATAAGTCATTGGTGGTCAGTGCCCCCCTTTTATAAACATGCCCCAGAATAAGTCATTGGTGGTCAGTGCCCCCCTTTTATAAAAAAACCAGTGCCCAAGTCAGTTGTAAGTCATTGGTGGTCAGTGGAATATACATACAGATGAAGCTCTACAAATTTTCGAGCGTCTGTGCAGCTTTTTCTCCCTGTGCTGCCACTAAGCGATGCTGGTGCTGATTACTGAGCCATACGTCATTGGTGATGCGCTCCGGGGTCAACTGATTTTTTTTTTTCTTGCGCATGCGCATTAACATATAAGAAGCACAGGAAGAGGGCGCACCTACACTAATATGGCGCCTGCGTGCATATTGAACCGTTGCGCACAGTAACATCGGTTATAACGGATTTCGTCAGCGCAATGGCAATTCTAATATAGCGGTTCAGGAGATCTGAGGGAGTACTATTATATGAGCAAGGTATGGTATTTCCCCTTTCGTTCTCCTTTAACACAACAAGGCTATATGAGAGTTTTTTTAATGGATACACAACTTTACAGGAGCTGTGAACTTAGAATACAGGCAATTCAGGCAATCAACGCTTATGAAAAGATACTGGGGAGCAGATTCACTAAAGGGCGAAGTGACTAATGCTGGCGCAAATTCGCCAGTGTGACGTCATTTCGTAACTTCACCAATTCACTAATGGGCGCTGGCGTAAATTCGCTAGCGGAGTAGACCTACTCTAGCGCTACTTCGCACCCTTACGCCAGGCGAAGTTGCGCTATGGTGAACGGGACGTAACTATGCTAATTCACTAACTTGCGCATTTTACTGAACGTTACCTCTTGCGCCAGACTTGCCTTTCACCACCTCAGACCAGGTGAAGTGCAATAGAGTAGATAGGGATTGCTTCAAAAATAGTGAAAATTCGTCTGGCGAAGTGCGGCGAAGGCGTCACTAGCGCATTTTTGCTGCTTAGTGAATTTGCCCCAGGGTGTTTAAGCCCTTGTTGAAGGCTACAAGGAGAGATGAATGAGCAATTGCAAAGACAAACTCTATCTCATAGCATGCCTTAAAGTTCCACTGTAATATAATGTGTAGGTTTGGTTTGTATAATACAATCAATGTACTGTATGTGTATTTTACAGCTCAATAGGGAGATAGTTATTGGGAGAAGAGGCCCTTGACACTCAAATTATAGTTTTGTTGACCATACAAAAATAGAACAATTTAGCCAAACTTGAGAAACAATACATGAAAACACATTACCACTTGTTTTATATAAAAAATAAAGTATTTTTATTTTTCTTCTAGGAAAGTGCAAACATGTTACTTTTGGTCACAATTCTCAACACGTAACAAACTGTTCAAAATAGAACAGTCATGGTCAAAGGAGGAAACAGATGCTCTTGTTCAAAATACAGTACATGGATCCGTTTCAGGATATACACTCAAATGGTTATTTGTTTATTCACCCCATATGTACCAGAGAGGTTGCCATTGCTTTTTTTGAAATGTGCTGGTTACCCTCTATGGCACCTGAAGGAAGTCAAGTTAATACAATGTTTCCAAGACAATTAACACTGCCGGATGGTTCATAATAAACAAAACTGTAAGCAGGACTGTCCCTCTCTTTAACTGAGAACAATTTCTATTTGAGATTCTATTTTGTGCTTTGAATGTTTTCTTTTTCAGATAAGCATGGAAATGACTTATCGCAAACAAACAAAAATAAAAAAGGTTAACATACACATATTAAAGCATTATAAAAAAATTTAAGAACAAAACTAATTTAAGTTAATTTAGATAACTGTACAAAAATATATAAACATTATATACAATAATAATAAAAAACACAAGATTACAGCACGTACATTGGTATGCTACAACCTTTCCAGTCTTGTAACAGACATAGTTATAGTTCCTCCCAATATTTGTACTTAGGAGTTTATAAAACAGCTGTCCCACAAGGATGGCTTTCTTCAGAACAAAAAAGTAGCTGGGCTATGACATAGTGCCAGTTCATCATAAACTGTAAATAGAAATATTGAGAGTATTTTTTCCAGTTGCTTGACTGGGTGCAATACAGATTACCAGGTATGTCCAGCCTGTAGCCAATATCTGCTGTTCTCATTACATGACAGTTTTAGGTCAACAGCAGGTAATGGTCACATTATGGACATCCCTATACTGTACTATAATTTTGGGAGTACAGTGACAGCACATTACACTCAAGTCAGTGGCTGTGGCTTGTTTTGTGCCAATTTCTTTAAACCAACGACTGAGGTCATTTGACGTTTTAAGTCTTCAAATTATTTTTTTATGTTTAGCAATGAGATGCAAAATAATTTCAAGTGAAAAAGTCTTTGAAGTGTGTTTCTCTGGCTCTATGCCATGTCCCCATACATCTTCCGATAGTACATAGCTTCAATGATATCATTGTCTCCTGAACAGTTAGAATGGCATGCACATGTCTTAATGAACATCATGTTCTTCTTCATGACTTCACTGTCAGGGCACCTGAACTCAACTGGAAGGGTAATGGTTCTGTGAGGAGTGCAACAACGACCATCAGTGCAGACACCGCAGAACTTGGCCCTGTAGATTTTTACGCTTGTGCAGCCGGAGAATTCAAACTTCACTGGTTTAGAAATTTTTGGTGTACGGATGCACTTTTTCCATTTCTGTGGGAAAAATAAAAAGAAGACCTATTAGATTGATTTAAATTCAGTTCTGATTTATGTTCAGAACTGATGCTTGAAAATCATCTTTTATCCATAAGCTTTGTTAAAATTTAAAAAACACAAATAATAATCTCTTCTGACATTGCTTAGCCCACTGATGCCCACCTTGTACCCTTTCTGCTGTTGTACTACTTTTCTTGAAATCCAATAGCAGCCTGACAAAGAGATGAAGAGTAAGCAGCTTGGGGGAGCTCGACTTAAAATCAAAGTTGTGCTCCCCTAAACTGCTTACTTTCCATCTCAGAGGAGAGTCTGAGGCCATAATCTCTGTAGGATTTCATATCACAATCTATGTATTATATCTAAGTCTGTTTGTCTTTTCTAACATATATACATATTTTAGCTGCTGCCCTGTGTCAACGATAAAGGTATAGGATCATTTACCTTAATGTTTTCCTCCAGGTCCGCCTCACAGGGTCTTACCATGCAAAGTCTGCTCTGTTTCTCCAGTCTGCAGTGCTCATTGTCATTACTGACCCTGGTGGAGATTCCCATGCCACAGGTCTTTGAGCAAGCACTCCATTCAGTAGTCTGTACTAGGCAGTTGGCACGGATTAGGGATGGGTCAGGGCCATAGGTTTCTTCCATTCTGAAAGCTGTAAGAGTAAAAGAAACAGATCATTAATATATAAACTGAAAGATGGTCTCTTTTACTTCCTAACAGAACCCTTTTCTATCATTATTTTAAGTTTTAGTTACTAACATGGTAATACTGAAAAGCTGCAAAGTGTGTCTACATTTAGTAACTTATAGAACCAGTTGGATGAGTAAATGCTACATGCTGATTTATTGCTAGACCAGTAACAAACTTTGCACCTTATATTGCATTCCTCTTTACTTCCTATTCAGCCTGGGTTTAAATAACTCAAGCAGCTTCTGAAATGTTTACTTACCAGGCAAAGCAGGTCCAACTAAGGTTCTCTCTTGAGGTTGGTCACAGACCCATTCTTCACAGCACTTGCCAGGCAGTTTAACTCTTTGTGGGAAGGGACACTCAGGGCTGGGCAGGCGGATGTCCATGCTGCAAAGTGGGACACATCCCACACCCCCATCAATACAAGTACATTGGTACTTGCAGCTGCTCTGGAAAGACTCCCCACTTCGGTACACAGTGCCTCCAAACACACAGGGGGCACCTTCCCTGGCTGGAAACAAACAAAAAGCATGTCATTGGAATCTGTGAGAATAGTCAACAGCACAAAGGCTAACAGTTGCTGTACATATGGTAACATAACACTAACATTAAGACCACGACAATTCATAGCTATAGACTTTGATCAAGCACAGCATTGCTTTTAGGTAACTAATACATATTTAATGTAAAACTTCAGCCTGTTTTATTACATAAAAAAACTTAGCTATGTTACTTGTAAAATCAGTTTGTTTTAGTGAGAAGTTTAAAGATGTATAGGATTATTATCTAGTTCTAGAGCTACAGTTTAAGCAAATGAGCCTGGAAGAAACTCACCAGTGCAAACTCCAATCTTCCTGTTCACTCTGGATCCAAAGTCACAGAAGAGCCCTTTGTGTGGGTCGCACACATCTCTTTCAGTGCACAGCTCCCCCAGCTGCTTGGCACACACTTTGCAGCAGCCACAGCCATCCTGCACCAGGCTGACTCCAGGATCACACACAGGCACTTTATGTGGGCATCGGCATTCCCCATTACACTCCTGGGCATCAGACACCTACAAAGAAACAGATAATTGACAGAGAGGGGAAATAAAGAGCTAAACAGAGAACATTACCACTTGGTGCTTTGATATAATAATGATGGACAAAAAAAAAACACAATAATGAGATACATTTTTAACTGCAGTGGCTTTCACATTATAAGCAAAAGAGTAGAAACCTTAGCAAACCATTATCTGCTGATCCTTGAGGTTAAGGCTGATTCCTCCTTTAATTAAGGTATGCAGTTTGGTCATAGCTTGCATATGCTTTAAAATGGTATTGGGCTATTGCTGACATAAACTCTCACTGGAGAATACTGGGATTTGTATTATAACTGTTGAAAATTTTATTTTTTATCTGTTTCAGAGACATATCTCCCAGCATACTTCAACAGCTGTAGAATAGTGTAGATGAGCAATACATGTAGGATAACCATAGCCAAGAGGCTGAGAAAACTTGACTTACCCAACAGAAGAGAGCGAAGAGTAGCACAGCTGACACTTTTCCTGCAGACATTGTATAGCAGCAGATCAGTTCTTTTCTACTCCAAAGAAAATTTGTTCTCTCAAGTCTTGATCTCAAAGCAATCTTGTTAGTGATAGCGTAGTTCCCTTAGTTTCTTTTCTCTCAAGCCTCTTTCCTTTTCCCTCGTTCACTGTATTTGGTTCCTAGTCTTGGAAATTGGAAGAGTTGTTGTGTGAGGAGAGAGCTGAGGGCTGCCCCTTTATACTGTTCTAGCTACAGAGTCTCGCCAATAAGCTGAATGGAGTTGCACACAAGCACAGACATTCTTAACATTCCTCCCCACCTTCCTGCCCCCTCAGCTCACACCGGATTGATCCTGACCCCTTGACTCACTGCATTCCTTCTGTCTGAAAAAAAAAACCCTGGCGCACTCCACAGCACTAAAAAGGCGCTGTATCCCCACCATCAAATAGGATTTTCTCCTTAACTTTTATATCATTTTCACCCTGTGTTCTATCATTTTATATGAAAAGGTGGCTTTAGCCATGTTTTCCTATGGCTAACTTTTGACCAGAACTGTGTTCCCAGAAACACTTTCATGTTACAGGTTTCAGGTTAGCACTCCTACATATAGTCACTGAAAAAAAGGACATTTTTGCATGTAGTTCATAAGTGGATTGTACAAGGGGAAGTGAAAAGCCTCAGGAAAATAATCCCTCACTCACTTAAGCCACCAGTCAACTATGGGGTGCCGTTTGTCCCAAATACATTCTGTATACAAAACTATCCCTAATACACAGAATGAATGTCTCTCGTGTTATATAAGTATTTGTGACCATACACAGAGAAAAAAAATATACAAAAGACTTATTTCTATTAAAGAATAAAAACAAAATCTGGTTAGTGCACAAAAGGATGTCATTATATCACAAACTCCATTCTGTACAGTTTAACAAGCAATCTGTCTCACAAATGTATAACCTCCATGTAAGGGACGCACTTATGTGCAAAGTTACTTACAGAATGAATTATGTAAAAACAAAGTTGGACATAATATATAATAGTGTAACTAACTAGTGCTTGTCAAGCTAGATTTGACTGACAAAATAGATATCTGTGACAGAAAGCAAGATTTTATAGTACAGGATTCATTCTTTCCACAAAATGACAGTTTTGTTTCACAAAACAGATAAAATAACCATTCTGTGAAGCAACCAATAAGAACAAAGCGTATTGCCATATACAAACAAGATGAGAAGTGGCCAGCTCTGCTCCACATGGCTAAGGCAAAATATCTGACCTGCTATAGAGGGCGCCCTCTAATGTCCCCTGTGCTGCATAGTAATAAACATGAACAAACATTTCCTAAAAGAGCTGCTGTTAAACACTACAGGTTCATGAATGGAAGTTTTTACAAATGGCTGAGAAATATAATTCTGCACTTATAATAATTGTAGAGAAAGAAAAGTATGCAAAACTTATATAAATATGATCATTTTAGGTGATATGGCTATTCTTATTGTAGCAACCTGCTTGTGTGACCATTTTGGTTAAGGGCATTCCTGCTGTTTTGCCATTATCTTATGACTCACTCCTGTTCCTCTTCCTGTCTAAGCTGAGAGCAATAATGGGACAGGCCACACCCACCTGCCATATTGTATTAAATGTACCAGAAATTACTGTGCTTGTCTGGCTGCTTATAAGTTATAAGTTTTGTATATGATAGTTAGACTCCAATGTCTCCTCCTAGCTGTAATCTTGCACCAATTAGCTTGTAGTAGTCTCTTAGTAATGTGCTTAGCTATAGTTCAACTACTACATAATAGCTTTAGCCAGAGACTTGGGACTGATAGGGTTGCCACCTTTTTGTAATTTAGTTACCGGTTGGTGGGGGGGTGGGAAGAAAAAGGGTCTTACAGGGGATTGGGGGCGGGCCGAGAGGGTCTTTATAAGGGTATTACAAATGTACCGGCAGCTACATTGCCAGTAAATTTGTAATACTGGCCCTGGCCTTGGCTGGTGTTATACCGGCTAGGCTGGTAAAATACCGGCCAGGTGGTAACCCTAGGGACTAATAGAGTTGCCACCCGGCTGGTATTTTACCGGCCTAGCCGGTAAAACACCTGCCAAGGCCAGGGCCGGTATTGCAAATTTACCAGCAATGCAATTGCCGGTAATTTGAAATACCCTTTAAAAAAAGCCCCTGGCCTGCCCCAATTAGAAAATAACTTACCTTTTTTCCAGCGCTGTGCGATGTTGCTCCGCCCCTTTTGTGGCACACCACATAGCTCCGCCCCTTTCAGCGGCACCCTGCGTAGCTCCGCCCCCTTTAGAGTCACGGACCGCACCCTTTTGGTGCCCCCCACTGGCCGGTAATTTTTTTTAATAAAGGTGGCAACCCTAGGGACTGATCATGTCACACATTGTGTATAGTATGATGTGTAGGTTATATGAGCAGCCACTCCTGAGTACTGTGTGTAAACAAAAGGCTTCAGGACTTCAACTCCTTTCGTGAATTCGGGTCTTTTCGCCGCTTCGGGACTTCAGCTTCGTCTTTTCGGCACTTCCGCATTCTGTAATATGTGAAATGGCCGCACGGCTCGGGCGCTCATAAAGGGGACCGGCTCTTTTAAAAATGCAGCACTTCTGTGCCCCCCTTCAGGCCCGGAACACTTGTCCCCCCCCTGCTGGCGGCCCTGGACATGCATGTGACATGGGCACAGTTGTGCTCTCTGCTCTAGTGTTGTGCCCCCCTCGACCTACTCTGATGTGAAAGGGTTAGAGGATTAGAGTCTTTTGTTATAAATAAATATAAAGCATTGTATAGCTTGTTGCTTCTATATAACTAGATTATGATCCCCTAAAATTGCCCCTGCCTAAATGACCCCCTTTTGTTTACACACAGTACTCAGGAGTGGCTGCTCATATAACCTACACATCATACTATAGAGAATGCGTGGTCATACCTCACAACATTTTGGAAGTAAAATTTTTTGTCATGTAGCGTGGCAATTTTTTTGACCACACCCATTTTTGTGGCCACACGCCGTAATTACCATGTTCATTTTACAAAATTTGTCAGGTTATAAAAGTTTGAAAATATTTCTCCTTATCTAAACTGTTAAAATTACTTATTTTCTTATTTTAAAATTGTTACAAAGTATCTTAGTTGCACCTGTTAGCTGTACTGGCCTCTCTGCCAAAAGCCAATTAAGTTAGAAATTTTGGACACAATAAAGATCTTTACACTTTGAATTGGTGCCTGCTCCTTTTTACATTTCGGTTCGTCCGCCCCCTATGCTGAGTGCTCAGGGCAGTGCACCTGGGCCACTTCCCTTACGTGGTGAGTAATTAGTTTACCACATTGAAGTACCCATACTACAGATGACTTCTTGTAAGTTAGAAATTTTGTTTCTTTTTCTTGCTGTTCAGTGCAGAGAAAAGAGGGACTGTCCCTCCAAAAAAGGGACAGTTGGGAGGTATGTCATACCTCCCAACATTTTGGAAATAAAAAGAGAGACAAAATTTTTTTTTTTGCATGTAGTGCAGCAATTTTTTGACCACACCCATTTTGTGGCCGCACCCCCTAATTACCATGTTCACTTTACAAAGTTTAGCAGGTTATAAAAAATGTAAAATATTTCTCATTATCTAAACTGTTAAATGTACTTATTTTCTTATCTCAAAATTGTTATAAAGCATCTTAGTTGCCCCTGTTAGCTGTACTGGCCTCTCTGCCAAAAGCCAATTAAGTTCAAAACTTTGTTTCTTTTTCTGGCTGTTCAGTGCAGAGAAAAGAGGGACTTTCTGGTACAAATGAGGGACCTCAGGTTGAGTTGTCACAAGAGGGACTGTCCCTCTGAAAAAGGGACAGTTGGGAGGTATGTGTGCACATGATCAGTCCCAAGTCTCTGGCTAAATCTATTATGTAGTAGTTGAACTATAGCTAAGCACATTATTAAGAGACTACTATAAGCCAATTGGTGCAAGATTACAGCTAGGAGGAGACATTGGAGTCTAACTATCATATACAAAACTTTCTCTGAGAATCAGGCAAAGCAGCCAGACAAGCACAGTAACTTCTGGTACATTTAATAGAAGATGGCAGGTGGGTGTGGCCTGTCCCATTATTGCTCTTAGCTTAGACAGGAAGAGGAACAGGAGTGAGTCATAAGATCATGGCAAAACAGCAGGAATGCCCTTAACCAAAATGGTCACACAAGCAGGTTACTACAATAAGAATAGCCATATCACCTAAAATGATCATATTTATGTTTTGCATACTTTTCTTTCTCTACAATCATTATAAGTGCAGCATTATATTTCTCGGCCATTTGTAAAAACTTCCATTCATGAACCTGTAGTGTTTAACAGCAGCTCTTTTAGGAAATGTTTGTTCATGTTTATTACTATGCAGCACAGGGGACATTAGAGGGCGCCCTCTATAGCAGGTCAGATACTTTGCCTTAGCCATGTGGAGTAGAGCTGGCCACTTCTCATCTTGTTTGTATATGGCAATAAGCTTTGTTCTTATTGGTTCAGGAATGTGACTGTCAGTGTTGCTTCACAGAATGGTTATTTTATCTGTTTTGTGAAACAAAACTGTCATTTTGTGGAAAGAATGAATCCTGTACTATAAAATCTTGCTTTCTGTCACAGATATCTATTTTGTCAGTCAAATCTAGCTTGACAAGCACTAGTTAGTTACACTATTATATATTATGTCCAACTTTGTTTTTACATAATTCATTCTGTAAGTAACTTTGCACATAAGTGCGTCCCTTACATGGAGGTTATACATTTGTGAGACAGATTGCTTGTTAAACTGTACAGAATGGAGTTTGTGATATAATGACATCCTTTTGTGCACTAACCAGATTTTGTTTTTATTCTTTAATAGAAATAAGTCTTTTGTATATTTTTTTTCTCTGTGTATGGTCACAAATACTTATATAACACGAGAGACATTCATTCTGTGTATTAGGGATAGTTTTGTATACAGAATGTATTTGGGACAAACGGCACCCCATACTTAGGGGGAGAAAAGTCACGTTAAAAGGTATGCTCAACTTGGCTTATAAGCCGGCTAGAGCTTTTTACCTACTGCTTCTTAGGGGTAGAAAGGTCACGTTAAAAGGTATGCTTAACTCAGCATCTAAGCCATGGAAGGAAAATATGATGTGATTGGTGTGGCCGAAACATGGCTGAATGAGTCGCATGACTGGGCAGTAAATATCAGTGGCTATACTTTGTTTCGGAGGGACAGAGGCAATAGAAAAGGAGGAGGGGTATGTCTGTATGTTAGGCAGGATTTAAAAGCTCATATAAAGGAGGAGGTTATGTTAGAAAATGAGGGGCCAGAAGTCGTATGGGTGGAGTTCTTCACCAATTGTAAAGAATCCAGCAAATTAATTGTAGGAGTATGCTATAGACCCCCTAATGTAAGTGAGGAGGAAGAGACAAAGCTCCTAATGCAAATAGAAAAGGCTGCTAGTTTAGGTAAAGTAATGATAATGGGGGATTTTAATTACCCAGATATTGACTGGAGCAACGGTACTGCTAGATCAGTTAATGGGAACAAGTTTATAAACTTATTGCACGACAATTTTTTAGCACAGGTTGTTGAGGAGCCAACCAGAAAAAATGCTATTCTTGATTTAGTGATCTCAAATGACCCAGAACTTATAGCAAATGTGCAAGTCATTGAACCCCTGGGTAATAGTGACCATAATGTTATATCTTTTAATGTCTGGTGCAAAAAACAAAAATATACTGGGGCAACAAAAACCATGAATTTTGCCAAAGCTAATTTTAGTGCCTTGAGGGCTGCCCTACAGAGCATTGATTGGGGCATTAGGTTTTCAGCTAAAAACACAGAACAGAAATGGTTGTCCTTTAAAATGATATTAAATCATTACTGTTCTCAATTTATTCCCTTAAAGACTAAACGTAGAAGCTCTAAGAATCATCCTGTGTGGCTTAATACAGAGGTAAAGATGTTAATGGGAAAGAAGAGAAAGGCATTTAAAAACTACAAATCTGTAGGGACAGAAGCTGCATTTAATGAATATAAACACTGTAATAAATGTTGTAAATCAGCAATCCGGAAGGCTAAGAAAAGAAATGAAGAGTTAATTGCGGTGGAGGTGAAAACTAACCCTAAAAAGTTTTTTAAATATATTAATAGTAAAAAGATGCAGGTTGAGAGTGTTGCTCCATTAAATAATGGTACCAGTATGGTTGTAACAGATACAGATAAGGCAAATGTGTTAAATCAGTTCTTTTCTTCAGTGTATACAATAGAGGAGTCTGGGTTCACAGGCTCGCTTAATAACTGCACGAATGGTTCAGCTCAATCTAGTCAGTGGCTGACTCAGGATATGATTCAAAAAGCTTTAATACAAATTAATGTAAACAAGGCTCCAGGGCCTGATGGCATACACCCCCGGGTTCTAAGAGAGCTTAGTTCAGTTTTAGACCAGCCCTTATTTCTGATTTTCTCAGATTCACTGTCATCTGGTATGGTGCCTATGGATTGGAGAAAAGCTGATGTTATTCCAATATTTAAAAAGGGATTACGATCTCAGCCTGGCAATTATAGGCCAGTAAGCTTGACATCTGTGGTGGGCAAATTATTTGAAGGCTTGTTAAGGGATCACATTCAAAATTTTGTCCTAATGAATGGCATTATGAGCAACAATCAGCATGGCTTTATGAAGGATAGGTCATGTCAGACGAATTTGATTGCATTTTATGATGTGGTAAGTAAGATTCTGGATAGTGGGGGGGCAGTAGATGTTATCTATTTGGATTTTGCCAAAGCGTTTGATACTGTGCCCCACAAACGACTGCTTTCTAAACTAAGGTCTGTTGGGCTTAATGAAGTCGTTTGCACATGGATAGGAAACTGGCTACAGGATCGGGTACAGAGGGTGGTTGTTAATGGGACATTCTCTACTTGGAGTAAGGTTCTTAGTGGGGTCCCCCAGGGCTCAGTATTGGGTCCACTTTTATTTAACTTGTTCATTAATGACTTAGGGGAGGGTGTTGTAAGTAATGTATCAGTGTTTGCAGATGACACAAAATTATCCAGCCCAATTAATTCCATCCAGGATGTGGCATCCTTGCAACATGATCTTGACAAACTGGCAATCTGGGCAGCTAAGTGGCAAATGAGATTCAATGTTGATAAATGTAAAGTCCTGCACCTGGGATGTAAAAATATCCAAGCCACTTATGCCCTTAATGGGACTGCACTAGGCAAATCCATTATGGAAAAGGACCTTGGAGTCCTTGTAGATGATAAACTTGGCTGTAGCAAGCAATGCCAGTCAGCAGCATCAAGGGCAAATAAGGTCTTGAGCTGTATTAAAAGGGGCATAGAGTCACGGGAGGAGGGGGTCATTCTTCCACTGTATAGAGCACTTGTAAGGCCCCATCTAGAATATGCCGTACAGTTTTGGTCTCCAGCACTCAAACAGGACATTATTGTATTAGAGAGGGTACAGAGAAGGGCAACTAAGCTGGTAAAAGGTATTGAAAATCTTAGCTATGAGGAAAGACTGGCCAAATTGGGGATGTTCACGCTGGAGAAGAGGCGCTTAAGGGGTGATATGATGACTATGTATAAATATATAAGGGGATCATATAACAATCTCTCTAATGCTTTATTTACCAGTAGGTCTTTCCAGCTGACACGAGGTCATCCATTCCGATTAGAAGAAAAGAGGTTCCGCCTAAATATTCGGAAGGGGTTTTTTACAGTGAGAGCTGTGAAGATGTGGAATTCTCTCCCTGGATCAGTTGTACAGGCTGATACATTAGATAGCTTTAAGAAGGGGTTGGATGGCTTTTTAGCAAGTGAGGGAATACAGGGTTATGGGAAATAGCTCATAGTCCAAGTTGATCCAGGGACTAGTCCGATTGCCATTTTGGAGTCAGAAAGGAATTTTTCCCCCTCTGAGGCAAATTGGAGAGGCTTCAGATGGGTTTTTTGCCTTCCTCTGGATCAACTGGCAGATAGGTAGTTAATAAACAAAAAAACAAAAAAAAAGGTTGAACTCGAAGGACATGTGTCTTTTTTCAACCTTACTTACTATGTTACTATGTAAGCCGGCTAGAGCTTTTTTTCCTACTACTTCTTAGGGGGAGAAAAGTCACGTTAAAAGGTATGCTCAACTCAGCATCTAAGCCGGCTAGAGCTTTTTATCTACTACTTCTTAGGGGGAGAAAAGTCACGTTAAAAGGTATGCTCAGCTCGGCGTCTGAGCTGACTAGCGCTTTTTACCTACTACTTCTTAGGGGGAGAAAAGTCACGTTAAAAGGTATGCTCAGCTCGGCGTCTGAGCCGGCTAGAGCTTTTTACCTACTACTTATTAGGGGGAGAAAAGTCACGTTAAAAGGTATGCTAAGCTCGGCGTCTGAGCCCGCAAGTGTTTTTTACCTACTACTTCTTAAGGGGAGAAAAGTCACGTTAAAAGGTATGCTAAGCAAGGCGTCAAAGCCGGCAAGTGCTTTTTACCTACTACTACTTAGGGGGAGAAAAGTCACGTTAAAAGGTATGCTCAGCTCGGCGTCTGAGCTGACTAGCGCTTTTTACCTACTACTTCTTAGGGGGAGAAAAGTCACGTTAAAAGGTATGCTCAGCTCGGCATCTGATCCGGCTAGAGCTTTTTACCTACTACTTCTTAGGGGGAGATAAGTCACATTAAAAGGTATGCTCAGCTCGGCGTCTGAGCCGGCTAGCGCTTTTTTGGTACTACTTCTTAGGGGGAGAAAAGTCACGTTAAAAGGTATGCTCAACTCGGCATCTAAGCCGGCTAGAGCTTTTTATCTACTACTTCTTAGGGGTAGAAAAGTCACGTTAAAAGGTATGTTCAGCTCGGCGTCTGAGCTGACTAGCGCTTTTTAACTACTACTTCTTAGAGGGAGAAAAGTCATGTTAAAAGGTATGCTAAGCTTGGCGTCTGAGCCGGCAAGTGCTTTTTACCTACTACTTCTTACTGGGAGAAAAGTCATGTTAAAAGGTATGCTCAGCTCGGCGTCTGAGTCAGCTAGCGCATTTTACATACTACTTCTTAGGGGGAGAAAAGTCACGTTAAAAGGTATGCTAAGCTCGGCGTCTGAGCCGGCTAGAACTTTTACCTACTACTTCTTAGGGGGAGAAAAGTCACGTTAAAAGTTATGCTCAACTCGGCGTCTGAGTCGGCTAGCGCATTTTACCTACTACTTCTTAGGCGGAGAAAAGTCAGGTTAAAAGGTATGCTAAGCTCGGCGTCTGAGCCGGCTAGAGCTTTTTACCTACTACTTCTTAAGGGGAGAAAAGTCATGTTAAAAGTTATGCTCAACTCGGCATCTAAGCCGGCAATCGCTTTTTACCTACTACTTCTTAGGGGGAGAAAAGTCAGGTTAAAAGGTATGCTCAACTAGGCTTCTTAGCCGGCTAGCGCTTTTTACCTACGCTTCTTAGGGGGAGAAAAGTCATGTTAAAAGGTATTCTAAGCAAGGCGTCAAAGCCGGCAAGTGCTTTTTTACCTACTACTTCTTAGGGGGAGAAAAGTCATGTTAAAAGGTATGCTAAGCTAGGCGTCTGAGCCGGCAAGTGCTTTTTACCTACTACTTCTTACTGGGAGAAAAGTCAGGTTAAAAGGTATGCTCAGCTCGGCGTCTGAGCCGGCTAGAGCTTTTAACCTTCTACTTCTTAGAGGGAGAAAAGTCAAGTTAAAAGGTATGCTAAGCTCGGCATCTGATCCGGCTAGAGCTTTTTACCTACTACTACTTAGGGGGAGAAAAGTCATGTTAAAAGGTATGCTCAACTAGGCTTCTAAGCCGGCTAGAGCTTTTTACCTACTACTTCTTAAGGGGAGAAAAGTCATGTTAAAAGGTATGCTAAGCTAGGCGTCTGAGCCGTATAGCGCTCTTTACCTACTACTTCTTAGGGGGAGAAAGGTCACGTTAAAAGGTATGCTCAGCACGGTGTCTGATCCGGCTAGAGCTTTTTACCTACTACTTCTTAGGGGTAGAAAAGTCACGTTAAAAGGTATGCCTCAACTCGGCATCTAAGCCAGCTAGAGCTTTTTACCTACTACTTCTTACTGGGAGAAAAGTCATGTTAAAAGGTATGCTCAGCTCGGCGTCTGAGCCGGCTAGAGCTTTTTTGCTACTACTTCTTAGGGGGAGAAAAGTCACGTTAAAAGGTATGCTCAACTCGGCATCTAAGCCGGCTAGAGCTTTTTACCTACTACTTCTTAGGGGGAGAAAAGTCATGTTAAAAGGTATGCTAAGCTAGGCGTCTGAGCCGGCAAGTTCTTTTTACCTACTACTTCTTACTCGGAGAAAAGTCAGGTTAAAAGGTATGCTCAGCTCGGCGTCTGAGCCGGCTAGAGCTTTTAACCTTCTACTTCTTAGGGGGAGAAAAGTCAAGTTAAAAGGTATGCTAAGCTCGGCGTCTGAGCTGGCTAGAGGTTTTTACCTACTAATTCTTAAGGGGAGAAAAGTCACGTTAAAAAATATGCTCAACTCGGCATCTAAGCCGGCTAGAGTTTTTTACCTACTACTTCTTAGGGGGAGAAAAGTCACGTTAAAAGGTATGCTCAGTTCGGCGTCTGAGCCGGCTAGAGCTTTTAACCTACTACTTCTTAGGGGGAGAAAAGTCACGTTAAAAGGTATGCTCAGCTCGGCGTCTGAGCCGGCTAGTGCTTTTTACCTACTACTACTTAGGGGGAGAAAATTCATGTTAAAAGATATGCTAAGCTCGGCGTCTGAGCCGGCTAACGCTCCTTACCTACTACTTTTTAGGGGGAGAAAAGTCACGTTAAAAGGTATGCTCAGCTCGGCATCTGATCAGCTAGAGCTTTTTACCTACTACTTCTTAGGGGTAGAAAAGTCACGTTAAAAGGTATGCTAAACTTGGCTTCTAAGCCGGCTAGAGCTTTTTACCTACTACTTCTTAAGGGGAGAAAAGTCATGTTAAAAGGTATGCTCAACCCGGCATCTGATCCGGCTAGAGCTTTTTTCCTACTACTTCTTAGGGGGAGAAAAGTCACGTTAAAAGGTATGCTCAACTCAGCATCTAAGCCGGCTAGAACTTTTTATCTACTACTTCTTAGGGGGAGAAAAGTCACGTTAAAAGGTATGCTCAGCTCGGCGTCTGAGCTGACTAGCGCTTTTTACCTACTACTTCTTAGGGGGAGAAAAGTCACGTTAAAAGGTATGCTCAGCTCGGCGTCTGAGCCGGCAAGTGCTTTTTACCTACTACTTCTTAAGGGGAGAAAAGTCACGTTAAAAGGTATGCTCAACTCAGCATCTAAGCCGGCTAGAACTTTTTATCTACTACTTCTTAGGGGGAGAAAAGTCACGTTAAAAGGTATGCTCAGCTCGGCGTCTGAGCTGACTAGCGCTTTTTACCTACTACTTCTTAGGGGGAGAAAAGTCACGTTAAAAGGTATGCTCAGCTCGGCGTCTGAGCCGGCAAGTGCTTTTTACCTACTACTTCTTAAGGGGAGAAAAGTCACGTTAAAAGGTATGCTAAGCAAGGCGTCAAAGCCGGCAAGTGCTTTTTACCTACTACTTCTTAGGGGGAGAAAAGTCACGTTAAAAGGTATGCTCAACTCGGCATCTGAGCAGGCTAGAGCTTTTTACCTACTACTTCTTAGGGGAAGAAAAGTCACGTTAAAAGGTATGATCAGCTCGGGGTCTGAGCCGGCTAGAGCTTTTTACCTACTACTTCTTAGGGGGAGAAAAGTCATGTTAAAAGGTATGCTAAGCTCGGCGTATCAGCCGGCAAGTGCTTTTTACCTACTACTTCTTACTGGGAGAAAAGTCAGGTTAAAAGGTATGCTCAGCTTGGCGTCTGAGTCGGCTAGCGCTTTTTACCTACTACTTCTTAGGGGGAGAAAAGTCACGTTAAAAGGTATGCTAAGCTCGGCGTCTGAGCCGGCTAGAGCTTTTTAACTACTACTTCTTAGGGGGAGAAAAGTCACGTTAAAAGGTATGATCAGATCGGCGTCTGAGCCGGCTAGAACTTTTTACCTACTACTTCTTAGGGGAGAAAAGTCCCGTTAAAAGGTAAGCTCAACTTGACTTATAAGCCGGCTAGAGCTTTTTACCTACTGCTTCTTAGGGGTAGAAAGGTCACGTTAAAAGGTATGCTTAACTCGGCATCTAAGCCGGCAAGAGCTTTTTTCCTACTACTTCTTAGGGGGAGGAAAGTGACGTTAAAAGGTATGCTAAGCTCGGCGTCTGAGCCGGCAAGTGCTTTTTTAACTACTACTTCTTAAGGGGAGAAAAGTCACGTTAAAAGGTATGCTCAGCTCGGCGTCTGAGCCGGCTAGAGTTTTTTTGCTACTACTTCTTAGGGGGAGTAAAGTCACGTTAAAAGGTATGCTCAACTCGGCATCTAAGCCGGCTAGAGCTTTTTGCCTACTACTTCTTAGGGGGAGAAAAGTCATGTTAAAAGGTATGCTAGGCTAGGCGTCTGAGCCGGCAAGTTCTTTTTACCTACTACTTCTTACTCGGAGAAAAGTCAGGTTAAGAGGTATGCTCAGCTCGGGCGTCTGAGCCGGCTAGAGCTTTTAACCTTCTACTTAGGGGGAGAAAAGTCAAGTTAAAAGGTATGCTAAGCTCGGCGTCTGAGCTGGCTAGAGCTTTTTACCTACTAATTCTTAAGGGGAGAAAAGTCACGTTAAAAAATATGCTCAACTCGGTATCTAAGCCGGCTAGAGTTTTTTACCTACTACTTCTTAGGGGGAGAAAAGTCACGTTAAAAGGTATGCTCAGTTCGGCGTCTGAGCCGGCTAGAGCTTTTAACCTACTACTTCTTAGGGGGAGAAAAGTCACGTTAAAAGGTATGCTCAGCTCGGCGTCTGAGCCGGCTAGCGCTTTACCTACTACTTCTTAGGGGGAGAAAAGTCAGGTTAAAAGGTATGCGATGCTCGGCGTCTGAGCCAGCAATCGCTTTTTACCTACTACTTCTTACTGGGAGAAAAGTCAGGTTAAAAGGTATGCTAAGCTAGGCGTCTGAGCCGTATAGCGCTCTTTACCTACTACTTCTTAGGGGGAGAAAGGTCACGTTAAAAGGTATGCTCAGCACGGCGTCTGATCCGGCTAGAGCTTTTTACCTACTACTTCTTAGGGGTAGAAAAGTCACGTTAAAAGGTATGCTCAACTCGGCATCTAAGCCAGCTAGAGCTTTTTACCTACTACTTCTTACTGGGAGAAAAGTCATGTTAAAAGGTATGCTCAGCTCGGCGTCTGAGCCGGCTAGAGCTTTTTTGCTACTACTTCTTAGGGGGAGAAAAGTCACGTTAAAAGGTATGCTCAACTCGGCATCTAAGCCGGCTAGAGCTTTTTACCTACTACTTCTTAGGGGGAGAAAAGTCATGTTAAAAGGTATGCTAAGCTAGGCGTCTGAGCCGGCAAGTTCTTTTTACCTACTACTTCTTACTCGGAGAAAAGTCAGGTTAAAAGGTATGCTCAGCTCGGCGTCTGAGCCGGCTAGAGCTTTTAACCTTCTACTTCTTAGGGGGAGAAAAGTCAAGTTAAAAGGTATGCTAAGCTCGGCGTCTGAGCTGGCTAGAGGTTTTTACCTACTAATTCTTAAGGGGAGAAAAGTCACGTTAAAAAATATGCTCAACTCGGCATCTAAGCCGGCTAGAGTTTTTTACCTACTACTTCTTAGGGGGAGAAAAGTCACGTTAAAAGGTATGCTCAGTTCGGCGTCTGAGCCGGCTAGAGCTTTTAACCTACTACTTCTTAGGGGGAGAAAAGTCACGTTAAAAGGTATGCTCAGCTCGGCGTCTGAGCCGGCTAGTGCTTTTTACCTACTACTACTTAGGGGGAGAAAATTCATGTTAAAAGATATGCTAAGCTCGGCGTCTGAGCCGGCTAACGCTCCTTACCTACTACTTTTTAGGGGGAGAAAAGTCACGTTAAAAGGTATGCTCAGCTCGGCATCTGATCAGCTAGAGCTTTTTACCTACTACTTCTTAGGGGTAGAAAAGTCACGTTAAAAGGTATGCTCAACTTGGCTTCTAAGCCGGCTAGAGCTTTTTACCTACTACTTCTTAAGGGGAGAAATGTCATGTTAAAAGGTATGCTCAACCCGGCATCTGATCCGGCTAGAGCTTTTTTCCTACTACTTCTTAGGGGGAGAAAAGTCACGTTAAAAGGTATGCTCAACTCAGCATCTAAGCCGGCTAGAACTTTTTATCTACTACTTCTTAGGGGGAGAAAAGTCACGTTAAAAGGTATGCTCAGCTCGGCGTCTGAGCTGACTAGCGCTTTTTACCTACTACTTCTTAGGGGGAGAAAAGTCACGTTAAAAGGTATGCTCAGCTCGGCGTCTGAGCCGGCAAGTGCTTTTTACCTACTACTTCTTAAGGGGAGAAAAGTCACGTTAAAAGGTATGCTCAACTCAGCATCTAAGCCGGCTAGAACTTTTTATCTACTACTTCTTAGGGGGAGAAAAGTCACGTTAAAAGGTATGCTCAGCTCGGCGTCTGAGCTGACTAGCGCTTTTTACCTACTACTTCTTAGGGGGAGAAAAGTCACGTTAAAAGGTATGCTCAGCTCGGCGTCTGAGCCGGCAAGTGCTTTTTACCTACTACTTCTTAAGGGGAGAAAAGTCACGTTAAAAGGTATGCTAAGCAAGGCGTCAAAGCCGGCAAGTGCTTTTTACCTACTACTTCTTAGGGGGAGAAAAGTCACGTTAAAAGGTATGCTCAACTCGGCATCTGAGCAGGCTAGAGCTTTTTACCTACTACTTCTTAGGGGAAGAAAAGTCACGTTAAAAGGTATGATCAGCTCGGGGTCTGAGCCGGCTAGAGCTTTTTACCTACTACTTCTTAGGGGGAGAAAAGTCATGTTGAAAGGTATGCTAAGCTCGGCGTATCAGCCGGCAAGTGCTTTTTACCTACTACTTCTTACTGGGAGAAAAGTCAGGTTAAAAGGTATGCTCAGCTCGGCGTCTGAGTCGGCTAGCGCTTTTTACCTACTACTTCTTAGGGGGAGAAAAGTCACGTTAAAAGGTATGCTAAGCTCGGCGTCTAAGCCAGCTAGAGCTTTTTACCTACTACTTCTTACTGGGAGAAAAGTCATGTTAAAAGGTATGCTCAGCTCGGCATCTGAGCCGGCTAGAGCTTTTTTGCTACTACTTCTTAGGGGGAGAAAAGTCACGTTAAAAGGTATGCTCAACTCGGCATCAAAGCCGGCTAGAGCTTTTTATCTACTGCTTCTTAGGGGGAGAAAAGTCACATTAAAAGGTATGCTCAGCTCGGCGTCTGAGCTGACTAGCGCTTTTTACCTACTACTTCTTAGGGGGAGAAAAGTCATGTTAAAAGGTATGCTAAGCTAGGCGTCTGAGCCGGCAAGTGCTTTTTACCTACTACTTCTTACTCGGAGAAAAGTCAGGTTAAAAGGTATGCTCAGCTTGGCGTCTGAGCCGGCTAGAGCTTTTAACCTTCTACTTCTTAGGGGGAGAAAAGTCAAGTTAAAAGGTATGCTAAGCTCGGCGTCTGAGCTGGCTAGAGCTTTTTACCTACTAATTCTTAAGGGGAGAAAAGTCACGTTAAAAAATATGCTCAACTCGGCATCTAAGCCGGCTAGAGTTTTTTACCTACTACTTCTTAGGGGGAGAAAAGTCACGTTAAAAGGTATGCTCAGTTCGGCGTCTGAGCCGGCTAGAGCTTTTAACCTACTACTTCTTAGGGGGAGAAAAGTCACGTTAAAAGGTATGCTCAGCTCGGCGTCTGAGCCGGCTAGTGCTTTTTACCTACTACTACTTAGGGGGAGAAAATTCATGTTAAAAGATATGCTAAGCTCGGCGTCTAAGCCGGCTAACGCTTCTTACCTACTACTTTTTAGGGGGAGAAAAGTCACGTTAAAAAGTATGCTCAGCTCGGCATCTGATGCGGCTAGAGCTTTTTACCTACTACTTCTTAGGGGTAGAAAAGTCACGTGAAAAGGTATGCTCAACTTGGCTTCTAAGCCGGCTAGAGCTTTTTACCTACTACTTCTTAAGGGGAGAAAAGTCATGTTAAAAGGTATGCTCAACTCGGCATCTGATCCGGCTAGAGCTTTTTTCCTACTACTTCTTAGGGGGAGAAAAGTCACATTAAAAGGTATGCTCAACTCAGCATCTAAGCCGGCTAGCGCTTTTTACCTACTACTTCTTAGGGGGAGAAAAGTCACATTAAAAGGTATGCTCAGCTCGGCATCTGATCCGGCTAGAGCTTTTTTCCTACTACTTCTTAGGGGGAGAAAAGTCACGTTAAAAGGTATGCTCAACTCAGCATCTAAGCCGGCTAGAGCTTTTTATCTACTACTTCTTAGGGGGAGAAAAGTCACGTTAAAAGGTATGCTCAGCTCGGCATCTGAGCTGACTAGCGCTTTTTACCTACTACTTCTTAGGGGGAGAAAAGTCACGTTAAAAGGTATGCTCAGCTCGGCATCTGAGCTGACTAGCGCTTTTTACCTACTACTTCTAAGGGGGAGAAAAGTCATGTTAAAAGGTATGCTAAGCTAGGCGTCTGAGCCGGCAAGTGCTTTTTACCTACTACTTCTTACTCGGAGAAAAGTCAGGTTAAAAGGTATGCTCAGCTCGGCATCTGAGCTGGCTAGAGCTTTTTACCTACTAATTCTTAAGGGGAGAAAAGTCACGTTAAAAGGTATGCTAAGCTCGGCGTCTGAGCTGGCTAGAGCTTTTTACCTACTAATTCTTAAGGGGAGAAAAGTCACGTTAAAAAATATGCTCAACTCGGCATCTAAGCCGGCTAGAGTTTTTTACCTACTACTTCTTAGGGGGAGAAAAAGTCACGTTAAAAGGTATGCTCAGTTCGGCGTCTGAGCCGGCTAGAGCTTTTAACCTACTACTTCTTAGGGGGAGAAAAGTCACGTTAAAAGGTATGCTCAGCTCGGCGTCTGAGCCGCCTAGTGCTTTTTACCTACTACTACTTAGGGGGAGAAAATTCATGTTAAAAGATATGCTAAGCTCGGCATCTGAGCCGGCTAACGCTCCTTACCTACTACTTTTTAGGGGGAGAAAAGTCACGTTAAAAGGTATGCTCAGCTCGGCATCTGATCAGCTAGAGCTTTTTACCTACTACTTCTTAGGGGTAGAAAAGTCACGTTAAAAGGTATGCTCAACTTGGCTTCTAAGCCGGCTAGAGCTTTTTACCTACTACTTCTTAAGGGGAGAAATGTCATGTTAAAAGGTATGCTCAACCCGGCATCTGATCCGGCTAGAGCTTTTTTCCTACTACTTCTTAGAGGGAGAAAAGTCACGTTAAAAGGTATGCTCAACTCAGCATCTAAGCCGGCTAGAACTTTTTATCTACTACTTCTTAGGGGGAGAAAAGTCACGTTAAAAGGTATGCTCAGCTCGGCGTCTGAGCTGACTAGCGCTTTTTACCTACTACTTCTTAGGGGGAGAAAAGTCACGTTAAAAGGTATGCTCAGCTCGGCGTCTGAGCCGGCAAGTGCTTTTTACCTACTACTTCTTAAGGGGAGAAAAGTCACGTTAAAAGGTATGCTCAACTCAGCATCTAAGCCGGCTAGAACTTTTTATCTACTACTTCTTAGGGGGAGAAAAGTCACGTTAAAAGGTATGCTCAGCTCGGCGTCTGAGCTGACTAGCGCTTTTTACCTACTACTTCTTAGGGGGAGAAAAGTCACGTTAAAAGGTATGCTCAGCTCGGCGTCTGAGCCGGCAAGTGCTTTTTACCTACTACTTCTTAAGGGGAGAAAAGTCACGTTAAAAGGTATGCTAAGCAAGGCGTCAAAGCCGGCAAGTGCTTTTTACCTACTACTTCTTAGGGGGAGAAAAGTCACGTTAAAAGGTATGCTCAACTCGGCATCTGAGCAGGCTAGAGCTTTTTACCTACTACTTCTTAGGGGAAGAAAAGTCACGTTAAAAGGTATGATCAGCTCGGGGTCTGAGCCGGCTAGAGCTTTTATCCTACTACTTCTTAGGGGGAGAAAAGTCATGTTGAAAGGTATGCTAAGCTCGGCGTATCAGCCGGCAAGTGCTTTTTACCTACTACTTCTTACTGGGAGAAAAGTCAGGTTAAAAGGTATGCTCAGCTCGGCGTCTGAGTCGGCTAGCGCTTTTTACCTACTACTTCTTAGGGGGAGAAAAGTCACGTTAAAAGGTATGCTAAGCTCGGCGTCTAAGCCAGCTAGAGCTTTTTACCTACTACTTCTTACTGGGAGAAAAGTCATGTTAAAAGGTATGCTCAGCTCGGCATCTGAGCCGGCTAGAGCTTTTTTGCTACTACTTCTTAGGGGGAGAAAAGTCACGTTAAAAGGAATGCTCAGCTCGGCATCAAAGCCGGCTAGAGCTTTTTATCTACTGCTTCTTAGGGGGAGAAAAGTCACATTAAAAGGTATGCTCAGCTCGGCGTCTGAGCTGACTAGCGCTTTTTACCTACTACTTCTTAGGGGGAGAAAAGTCATGTTAAAAGGTATGCTAAGCTAGGCGTCTGAGCCGGCAAGTGCTTTTTACCTACTACTTCTTACTCGGAGAAAAGTCAGGTTAAAAGGTATGCTCAGCTTGGCGTCTGAGCCGGCTAGAGCTTTTAACCTTCTACTTCTTAGGGGGAGAAAAGTCACGTTAAAAGGTATGCTAAGCTCGGCGTCTGAGCTGGCTAGAGCTTTTTACCTACTAATTCTTAAGGGGAGAAAAGTCACGTTAAAAAATATGCTCAACTCGGCATCTAAGCCGGCTAGAGTTTTTTACCTACTACTTCTTAGGGGAGAAAAGTCACGTTAAAAGGTATGCTCAGTTCGGCGTCTGAGCCGGCTAGAGCTTTTAACCTACTACTTCTTAGGGGGAGAAAAGTCACGTTAAAAGGTATGCTCAGCTCGGCGTCTGAGCCGGCTAGTGCTTTTTACCTACTACTACTTAGGGGGAGAAAATTCATGTTAAAAGATATGCTAAGCTCGGCGTCTAAGCCGGCTAACGCTTCTTACCTACTACTTTTTAGGGGGAGAAAAGTCACGTTAAAAAGTATGCTCAGCTCGGCATCTGATGCGGCTAGAGCTTTTTACCTACTACTTCTTAGGGGTAGAAAAGTCACGTGAAAAGGTATGCTCAACTTGGCTTCTAAGCCGGCTAGAGCTTTTTACCTACTACTTCTTAAGGGGAGAAAAGTCATGTTAAAAGGTATGCTCAACTCGGCATCTGATCCGGCTAGAGCTTTTTTCCTACTACTTCTTAGGGGGAGAAAAGTCACATTAAAAGGTATGCTCAACTCAGCATCTAAAGCCGGCTAGCGCTTTTTACCTACTACTTCTTAGGGGGAGAAAAGTCACATTAAAAGGTATGCTCAGCTCGGCATCTGATCCGGCTAGAGCTTTTTTCCTACTACTTCTTAGGGGGAGAAAAGTCACGTTAAAGGTATGCTCAACTTTCAGCATCTAAGCGTGCTGAGCTTTTTATCTACTACTTCTTAGTGGGAGAAAAGTCACGTTAAAGGTATGCTGTCGGCATCTGAGCTGGACTAGCGCTTTTTACCTACTACTTCTTAGGGGGAGAAAAGTCACGTTTTAAAAGGTATGCTCAGCTCGGCATCTTGAGCTGACTAGCGCTTTTTACCTACTACTTCTAAGGGGGAGAAAAGTCATGTTTAAAAGGCTATGCTAAGCTAGGCGTCTGAGCCGGCAAGTGCTTTTTACCTTACTACTTCTTTACTCGGAGAAAGTCAGTTAAAAGGTATGCTCAGCTCGGCATTCTGAGCGGCTTAAGAGCTTTTTACCTACTAATTCTTAAGGGGAGAAGTCACGTTAAAAGGTATGCTAAGTCGGCGTTTCTGAGCTGGCTTAGAGCTTTTACCTACTATTCTTAAGGGAGAAAGTCACGTAAATATGCTCCAACTCGGATCTAAGCGGTAGAGTTTTTTACCTACTACTTCTAGGGGGAGAAAGTCACGTTAAAAAAGGTTGCTCAGTTTCGGCGTTCTGAGCGGCTAGAGTTTTTAACCTACTACTTCTTAGGGGGAGAAAGTCACGTTAAAAGGTATGCTCAGCTCGGCGTTCTGAGCCCCTAGTGCTTTTTACCTACTACTACTGGGGAGAAAATCATGTTTAAAGATATGCTAAGTCGGCGTCTGGCCGGCTAACGCTTCTTAACCTATCTTTTTTTAGGGGGAGAAAATTCACGTTAAAGGTGTATGTCAGCTCGGCATGTCTGATCGGCTAGAGCTTTTTTACTACTATTTTAGGGTAGAAAGATACGTTAAAAGTATGCTCAATTGGACTCTTTAAGCCGGCTAGAGCTTTTTACCTACTACTTCATAAGGGGAGAAAAAAGTCTGTTAAAAAAGGTATGCTCAACTCATCCGCTACCCTGAGCGCAACTTCGGATTTTAGTGAATTTGCGAGAGCGCTGGCGAAAACTACCGCCTGAGCGAAGTGTGGCGGAAGTGCCCTGCGAAGTTACGCCTGGCGCAACTACGTAATTTTAGTGAATTTGCCCCTAAGTATCCTTCTCCAGGCATCATGCTGAGATCAAAAAGAAACTCTGACTTTTTAATAAAAAACCCAGGACTGAGGGATGAGCTGTCAAAATCAGGACTTGTTTCCCACAGAAAACAGACAGTGGGAAGGTTTATGAATATTTTAGCAAATTTATTCCTAACCCAAAGCACTGAATCAGTGTTCCCCAGCACTGGCCACATGGGCCCACCCCCCCAAATCACCGATTGGTTAAAGCCTTCGGTAAACAATCATTGGAAACCAAGAGATCTGCAAAGCAGGAAGTAGTTTCTGGCTATTATGTTAGCACCTCCCAGTCTAGTGATGTGTGGGTCAGGGTTTTTACCTAGACCCGCACCCCGACCAACCGATACCCACCCTGATCCCCAAAAAAAAAGCCCGCGCCCCGCCTGCATCCGCGCTTCCGGCGCGTCCTTTATAGACCCCGCCGCCCACCCCGGCCGATGACATCACAATGACGTCACAAAAGGGCGGGGTGAGCAGACGCGAGAACCTGAAAAGTCGTTAAGGCCAGCATTGGCAGAGAGCAGTGCAAGTCGCCCTGAACCGAAACCCGACGGGTCCCGTGAGTATCGGGTCGGCCCGCACAATCACTACTTACAGTCACTCAAGCCTTTATTACATTACATTTTTGGCTAACTAACTCTATTAGAAACGTGTTATTTTGCCACAGCCTATCTTATTGTTACCAGTTTCTTATTTATATACTGAAACAATTCCGTTTAAGGAGGAAGCAGCAAATGTTGTGCATACTGTTATAGTACATTTCTCTCGGAAAATTTTTGGTTAAAATGCTTTTTATCTACTACTTCCTTGGAGAAAAGTTACCGTTAAAAGGTCTGCTCGCTCGGCGTCTGAGCCGGCTAGTGCTTTTTACCTACTACTTCTTAGGGGGAGAAAAAGTCACATTAAAAGGTATGCTTCAGCTCGCGTCTGAGTCAGCTATCGCTTTTACCTGACTACTTCTTAGTGGAGAAAAGTCACGGTTTAAAAACGCGTGTATTGCTCAGCCTTGCGTTCTGAGTCGGCTACCGCTTTTTACCTACTAATTCATAGTGGGGAGAAAAGTCCATGTTAAAAGTAGCTCAGCTTCGGCGTCTGAGCCGGCCTAGTGTTTTTACCACTACTCTTAAGTAGGAGAAAAGTCACGTTAAAATGTATGTCAGTTCGGCGTCTCAGCTGGCTACCGCTTTTTCACCTACTACTTCCAAGGTGGGAAAAAATCAGATTAAAAGTGTTGCTAAGCTGGTGAGTCTGAGCCGCTAACGTATTCTACCCTACTACTTCTTAGGAGAGAAAACTCACATTAAAAGGTATGCTAAGCTTCGCGTCTGAGGCCGGATTGACGCTTTTTACCTACTACTTCTGTAAGAGACAAAAGTCACCCGTTAAAAAGGTATGCCAGCCGCGGCGTCTGAGCCGGCTAGCCGGCTTTTACTACTACTTCTTAGGGGCGAGAAAAGTCACGTTAAACGGTATGCTCAGCTCGGAATCTGAGCCGGCTAGCGATTTTTACTTACTACTTCTGAGGAGAAGAAAAGTCACGTGAAAAGGTATGCTCAGCTCGGCGACTGAGCCGGCTATCGTTTTTTACCTACTACTTATTAGGGGAGAAAAGTCACGTTAAACGGTGTGCTCAGCTCGGAATCTGAGCTGGCTAGAGCCATTTTACCTAACTACTTCGTAGGCGCGAGAAAAGTCAAGTTTAAAAACGTATGCTCAGCTCGGCCTCTGCAGCCGGCTATCGTTTATTTTACCACTTACTCTTAGAGGAGAAAGTCACGTTAAAAAGTACTATCAGCTCGGCATCGGAGCTGGCTAGCGCTTTTTACCTACTACCACTTAGTTGCGAGATAGAAAAGACACGTTAAAGGCGTATGCTCAGTTTGTGTCTGAGCCGCGCTAGCTAGCCACTTTACCTACTACTTCCTTAGGGGGAGAAAAAATACGTTAAAACCGCTATGCTGTCAGCTCAGGCGTCTGAGTCAGCTAGAGCCTTTTACCTACACTTCTTAGTAGGGAAAAAAGTCACGTTAAAAGTTATGCTTCAGCTCGGCCGTCTGAGCCGGCTATCGCTTTACCTACTACTTCTTAGGGGAAGAAAAAGTCACGTTAAAAGGTATGCTCAGCTCGGCGTCGAGCCGCTAGTTTAGCACTTTTACCTACTACTTCTTAAGGCGGGGAGAAAAGTCACGTTAAAACGGTACGCTCAGCTCGGAATCTGAGCCGGCTTTACCCGATTTTTACTTACGACTTCTGAGGAGAAGAAAAGTCACGTTTTTTAAAATGTAATGCTCAGCGCGCGTCTGAGCCGGCTATCGTTTTTTTACCTTACTACTCCTTAGAGGGAGAAAAGTTCACATTTAAAAGGTATGCTAGCTCCGGCGTCTGAGCTGGCTATCGCTTTGTAACCTACTGACTACTAGGGGGAGAAAAGTCACCATTTAAAACGGATGCTTCAGCTCGCGTCTGAGCCGGCGTTAGTGGTTTTTACCTACTACTTCTTAGGGGGAGAAAGTTAACGTTTAAAAGTTATGCTCAGCTCAGCGTCTGAGCCAGTTAGCGCTTTTTTACCTACTACTTACTTAGGCGAGAGAAAGTCACGTTAAACGTATGCTCTGCCTCGAATCTGAGCTAGTTTAGAGCTTTTACAACTACTTCGTAGGCGAGAAAAGGAAAAGTCACGCTTAAAAGCGTATGCTCAGCTCGGCGTCTGAGCCGGCTTGCGCTTGTACCTACTACTTCTTGGCGGGGGGGAGTCACAGTAAAAAGGTAGCTCTGCTCGGCGTCTGAGCCGGCCTATCTCTTTTTACCTAGCACCTTCTTAGGGGGAGAAAATCACGTTAAAACGTTATGCCTCAGCTCGTAAGTCGAGGCAGCTAGAGCCTCTTTACCTACTAACTTCTTAGCTGGAAAAAATCACGTTAAAAGGTTCATGCTTCAGCTCGGCGTCTGAGCCGGCTTGCGCCTTTACCTACTACTCTTTAGGGTGAAAGAAAAGTCACGTTAAAGAATGCTACAGCTCGGCGTCTGAGCGGCTAGTTAGCACTTTTACCTAACTAGCTTCTTAGGGGAGAAAAGTCACGTTAATACGTCATGCTCAGCTCTGCGTCTGAGCCAGTTAGCGCTTTACCTACTACTTTCTTAGGAAAAGAAAAAAGTCATGTTAAAAGGTATGCTAAGGCTTGGAATCTGAGCTTTTTACCTACATACTTCGTGGCGGAAAAAAATCACATATAAAAGGTAGCTCAAGCTCGGGCGGCTGAGCGGCTATCGTTTTTACCTACCTTACTTCTTAGGGAGAAAGCATTGTTAAAAGGTACTATCAGCTTGGCGTCTGAGCTGGCTAGCGCTTTTTACCTACTACTCCTAGTTGGAGAAAAAAGTCACATGTTAAAAGGTTATGCGCTCAGCTCGGTGTCTGAGCCGCTTGTGCTTTTTACCTACGACTTCTTAGGGGGAGAAAAGTCACTTTAAAAAGGTATGCCTCAGCTCGGCGTCTGAGCCGCTATGTTGCTTTTTACCTACTACTTCGTAGGGGGAGAAAGTTACGTTAAAAGTGTTATGTTCAGCTCGGCGTCTGAGCCAGTAGCTTTTTACCTACTACTTCTTCAGGGGAAGAAAAAGTCATGTTAAAAGTAATGCCAGCTCGGGAATCTGAGCTTTTTACCTACTACTTTTAGGGGGGGAGAAAAGTCACGTTAAACGTATGCTCAGCCGGCGTCTGAGCCGGCTATCGTTTTTACCTACTAGTTCTTAGGCGGAGAAAAGTCACATAAATGTATGCTTCAGCTTTGGCCGGAGCTGCAGCCGGCTTGTGCTTTTACCTACTACTCTTAGGGAGAAAAGTCACGTTTAAAACGTATGCTCAGCTCGGCGTCTTGAGTCAGCTAGAGCCTTTTACCTACTACTTCTTAGTGGGAAAAAAAAGTCACGTTAAAAGGTATGCTCAGCTCGGCGTCTGAGCCGGCTGCACTATTTACCCTACTACTTCTTAGGGGAGAAAAAGTCACATTAAAAGGTATGCTCAGGCTCGGGCGTCTGAGCCGGCTATCATTTTTACCTACTACTTCTTAGGGGGAGAAAATTCACATTAAAAGGTATGCTCAGCTCGGCGTCTGAGCCGGCTAGAGTTTTTTACCTACTACTTCTTAGGCGGGAGAAAAGGCATGTTAAAAGGTACTATCAGCTCGGGCGTCTGAGCTGGCTAGCGCTTTTTACCTACTACTTCCTAGTTGGAGAAAAGTCACATTAAAAGGTATGCTCAGCTCAGTATCTGAGCCGGCTATCGTTTTTTACCTTCTAATTCTTAGGGGGAGAAAAGTCACGTTAAAAGGTATACTCAGCTCGACGTCTGAGACGGCTTGTGCTTTTACCTACTACTTGTTAGGGGGAGAAAAGTCACATTAAAAGGTATGCTCAGCTCGGCATCTGAGCCGGCTAGTGTTTTTGCCTACTACTTCTTAGGGGGAGAAAAGTCACGTTAAAAGGAATGCTCAGCTCGGCATCTGAGCCGGCTATGGCTTTTTACCTACTACTTACTAGGGGGGAGAAAAGTCACGTTAAGAGGTATGCTAAGCTCGGCGTCTGAGCCGGCTAGTTAGCACTTTTTACCTATACTACTCTTAGGGGGAGAAAAGTTCACGTTAATACGTATGCTCAGCTCGGCGTCTGAGCCGGCTATCGTTTTTACCTACTAGTTCTTAGGGGGAGAAAAGTCACGTTAAAAGGTATGCTCAGCTCGGCATCTGAGCCGGCTATCGTTTTTACCTACTAATTCTTAGGGGGAGAAAAGTCTCATTAAAATGTATTACTCAGCTCGACGTCTGAGCCGGCTTGTGCTTTTTACCTACTACTTGTTAGGGAGAGAAAAGTCACATTAAAAGTATGCTGAGCTCGGCGTCTGAGCCGACTCGCTTTTTACCTACTACTTCTCAGGGGAGAAAAAGTCACGTTAAACGTATGCTCAGCTCGGCGTCTGAGCCGGCTAGAGTTTTTACCTACTACTTCTTAGGGGGAGAAAAGGCATGTTAAAAGGTACTATCAGCTCGGCGTCTGAGCTGGCTAGCGCTTTTTACCTACTATTTCCTAGTTGGAGAAAAGTCAAATTAAAAGGTATGCTCAGCTCAGTATCTGAGCCGGCTATCGTTTTTTACCTTCTAATTTTTAGGGGGAGAAAAGTCACGTTAAAAGGTATACTCAGCTCGACGTCTGAGCCGGCTTGTGCTTTTACCTACTACTTGTTAGGGGGAGAAAAGTCACATTAAAAGGTATGCTCAGTTCGGCGCCTGAGCCGACTTGCTTTTTTTACCTACTGCTTCTTAGGGGGAGAAAAGGCACGTTAAAAGGTACTATCAGCTTGGCGTCTGAGCCGGCAATCGTTTTTTACCTTCTAATTCTTAGGGGGAGAAAAGTCACGTTAAAAGGTATGCTCAGCTCGGCTTCTGAGCCGACTTGCGCTTTTTACCTACTACTTCTTAGGGGGAGAAAAGTCAGGTTAAAACGTATGCTCAGCTCGGCGTCTGAGTCAGCTAGAGCCTTTTACCTACTACTTCTTAGTGGGAGAAAAGTCACGTTTAAAGGTATGCTCAGCTCGGCGCCTGAGCCGACTCGCACTTTTTACCTACTACTTCTTAGGGGGAGAAAAGTCACGTTAAAAGGTATGCTCAGGTCGGCATCTGAGCCGACTTGCGCTTTTTACCTACTACTTCGTACGGGGAGAAAAGTTACATTAAAAGTTATGCTCAGCTTGGCGTCTGAGCTAGTTAGCGCTTTTTACCTACTACTTCTTAGGGGAAGAAAAGTCATGTTAAAAGGTATGCTAAGATCGGAATCTGAGCCGGCTAGTTAGCACTTTTTACCTACTACTTCTTAGGGGAAGAAAAGTCATGTTAAAAGGTATGCTCAGCTCGGCGTCTGAGCCGGCTATCGTTTTTTACCTACTACTTCTTAGGGGGAGAAAAGTCACGTTAAAAGGTATGCTCAGCTCAGCGTCTGAGTCAGCTAGAGCCTTTTACCTTCTACTTCTTAGGGGGAGAAAAGTCAAGTTAAAAGGTATGCTAAGCTCGGAATCTGAGCTTTTTACCTACTACTTCGTAGGCGGAGAAAAGTCACGTTAAAAGGTATGCTCAGCTCGGCGTCTGAGCCGGCTGTCGTTTTTACCTACTACTTCTTAGGGGGAGAAAAGTCACGTTAAAAGGTATGCTCAGCTCGGCGTCTGAGCCGGCTATCGTTTTTACCTACTACTTCTTAGGGGGAGAAAAGTCACGTTAAAAGGTATGCTCAGCTCGGCGTCTGAGCCGGCTTGTGGTTTTTACCTACTACTTCTTAGGGGGAGAAAAGTCACGTTAAAACGTATGCTCAGCTCGGCGTCTGAGTCAGCTAGAGCCTTTTACCTACTACTTCTTAGTAGGAAAAAAGTCACGTTAAAAGGTATGCTCAGCTCGGCGTCTGAGCCGGCTATTGCTTTTTACCTACTACTGTACTTCGTACGGGGAGAAAAGTTACGTTAAAAGGTATGCTCAGCTTGGCGTCTGAGCGAGCTGTCCCTTTTTACCTACTACTTACTAGGGGGGAGAAAAGTCACGTTAAGAGGTATGCTCAGCTCGGCGTCTGAGCCGGCTAGTGTTTTTACCTACTACTCCTTAGCGGGAGAAAAGGCACGTTAAAAGGTACTATCAGCTCGGAGTCTGAGCCGGCAATCGTTTTTTACCTTCTAATTCTTAGGGGGAGAAAAGTCACGTTAAAAGGTATGCTCAGCTCGGCTTCTGAGCCGGCTATCGTTTTTTACCTACTACTTCGTAGGGGGAGAAAAGTCACATTAAAAGGTATGCTCAGCTCGGCTTCTGAGCCGGCTATCGTTTTTTACCTACTACTCCGTAGGGGGAGAAAAGTCACATTAAAACGTATGCTCAGCTCGTAGTCTGAGTCAGCTAGAGCCTTTTACCTACTACTTCTTAGTGGGAAAAAAGTCACGTTAAATGGTATGCTCAGCTCGGCGTCTGAGCCGGCTTGCGCTTTTTACCTACTACTTGTTAGTGGGAGAAAAGTCACGTTAAAAGGTATGCTGAGCTCGGCGTCTGAGCCGGCTAGTGTTTTTACCTACTACTTCTTAGGTGGAGAAAAGTCACGTTAAAAGGTACTATCAGATCGGCGTCTGAGCTGGCTAGCGCTTTTTAACTACTAATACCTAGTTGGAGAAAAGACACGTTAAAGGGTATGCTCAGTTTTGCGTCGGAGCCGGCTAGTGTTTCTACCTACTACTTCCTAGGGGGAGAAAAGTCACGTTAAAATGTATGCTCAGCTTGGCGTCTGAGGCGGCTAGCGCTTTTTACCTACTACTTCTTAAGGGGACAAAAGTCACATTAAAAGGTATGCTAAGCTCGGCGTCTGAGCCGGCTAGCTAGCACTTTTTACCTACTACTTCTTAGGGGGAGAAAAGTCACGTTAATACGTATGCTCAGCTCAGCGTCTGAGACCGCTAGCGCTTTTTACCTACTACTTCGTAGGGGGAGAAAAGTTGCGTTAAAAGTTATGCTCAGCTCGGCGTCTGAGCCAGCTATCGTTTTTTACCTACTACTTCTTAGGGGGAGAAAAGTCACATTAAAAGGTATGCTCAGCTCGACATCTGAGCCGGCTATCGTTTTTTACCTACTACTTGTTAGGGGGAGAAAAGTCACATTAAAAGGTATGCTCAGCTCGGCGTCTGAGCCAGTTAGCGATTTTTACCTACTACTCATTAGGGGAGAAAAGTCACGTTATAAGGTATGCTCAGCTCGGCGTCTGAGCCGGCTTGTGCTTTTTACCTACTACTTCCTAGGGGGAGAAAAGTCACGTTAAAAGGTACTATCAGCTCGGCGTCTGAGCTGCCTAGAGCTTTTTAACCCTAACTAATACCTAGTTGGAGAAAAGACACGTTAAATGGTATGCTCAGTTTGGCGTCTGAGCCGGCTAGTATTTTTACCTACTACTTCTTAGGGGGAGAAAAGTCACGTTACTACGTATGCTCAGCTCAGCGTCTGAGCCCGCTAGCGCTTTTTACCTACTACTTCTTAGTGGGAAAAAGTCATGTTAAAGGTATGCTCAGCTCGGCGTCTGAGCCGGCTAGTGTTTTTACCTACTACTTCTTAGTAGGAGAAAAGTCACGTTAAAATGTATGCTCAGGTCGGCGTCTGAGCCGGCTATCGCTTTTTACCTACTACTTACTAGGGGGGAAAAAAGTCACGTTAAAGGTATGCTAAAGCTCGGCGTCTGAGCCGGCTAGCTAGCACTTTTTACCTACTACTTCTTAGGGGGAGAAAAGTCACGTTAATACATATGCTCAGCTCAGCGTCTGAGCCGGTTATCGTTTTTTACCTACTACTTCTTAGGGGGAGAAAAGTCACGTTAAAAGGTATGCTCAGCTCGACATCTGAGCCGGCTATCGTTTTTTACCTACTACTTGTTAGGGGGAGAAAAGTCACATTAAAAGGTATGCTCAGCTCGGCGTCTGAGCCAGTTAGCGATTTTTACCTACTACTCATTAGGGGAGAAAAGTTCACGTCATAAGGGTATGCTCAGCTCGGCGTCTGAGCGGCTTGTGCTTTTTACCTACTACTTCCTAGGGGGAGAAAAGTCACGTTAAAAGGTACTATCAGCTCGGCGTCTGAGCTGCCTAGAGCTTTTTACCTACTAATACCTAGTTGGAGAAAAGACACGTTAAAGGGTATGCTCAGTTTGGCGTCTGAGCCGGCTAGTATCTTTACCTACTACTTCTTAGGGGGAGAAAAGTCACGTTACTACGTATGCTCAGCGTCTGAGCCTGCTAGCACTTTTTACCTACTACTTCTTAGTGGGAAAAAAGTCATGTTAAAAGGTATGCTCAGCTCGGCGTCTGAGCCGGCTAGTGTTTTTACCTACTACTTCTTAGTAGGAGAAAAGTCACGTTAAAATGTATGCTCAGGTCGGCGTCTGAGCCGGCTATCGCTTTTTACCTACTACTTACTAGGGGGGAAAAAAGTCACGTTAAGAGGTATGCTAAGCTCGGCGTCTGAGCCGGCTAGCTAGCACTTTTTACCTACTACTTCTTAGGGGGAGAAAAGTCACGTTAATACATATGCTCAGCTCAGCGTCTGAGCCGGTTATCGTTTTTTACCTACTACTTCTTAGGGGGAGAAAAGTCACGTTAAAAGGTATGCTCAGCTCGACATCTGAGCCGGCTATCGTTTTTTACCTACTACTTGTTAGGGGGAGAAAAGTCACATTAAAAGGTATGCTCAGCTCGGCGTCTGAGCCAGTTAGCGATTTTTACCTACTACTCATTAGGGGAGAAAAGTCACGTTATAAGGTATGCTCAGCTCGGCGTCTGAGCCGGCTTGTGCTTTTTACCTACTACTTCCTAGGGGGAGAAAAGTCACGTTAATACATATGCTCAGCTCAGCGTCTGAGCCGGTTATCGTTTTTTACCTACTACTTCTTAGGGGGAGAAAAGTCACGTTAAATGGTATGCTCAGCTCGGCATCTGATCCAACTTGTGCTTTTTACCTACTACTTCTTAGGGGGGAGAAAAGGCACGTTAAAAGGTATGCTCAGCTCGTAGTCTGAGTCAGCTAGAGCCTTTTACCTACAACTTCTTAGTGGGAGAAAAGTCACGTTTAAAGGTATGCTCAGCTCGGCGCCTGAGCCGACTCGCACTTTTTACCTACTACTTCTTAGGGGGAGAAAAGTCACGTTAAAAGGTATGCTCAGCTCGGCGCCTGAGCCGACTCGCACTTTTTACCTACTACTTCTTAGAGGGAGAAAAGTCACGTTAAAAGGTATGCTCAGCTCGGCGCCTGAGCCGACTCGCACTTTTTACCTACTACTTCTTAGGGGGAGAAAAGTCACGTTAAAAGGTATGCTCAGCTCGGCGTCTGAGCCGGCTTGTGCTTTTTACCTACTACTTCGTACGGGGAGAAAAGTTACGTTAAAAGTTATGCTCAGCTTGGCGTCTGAGCTAGTTAGCGCTTTTTACCTACTACTTCTTAGGGGAAGAAAAGTCATGTTAAAAGGTATGCTAAGCTCGGAATCTGAGCCGGCTAGTTAGCACTTTTTACCTACTACTTCTTAGGGGAAGAAAAGTCATGTTAAAAGGTATGCTCAGCTCGGCGTCTGAGCCGGCTATCGTTTTTTACCTACTACTTCTTAGGGGGAGAAAAGTCACGTTAAAAGGTATGCTCAGCTCGGCGTCTGAGTCAGCTAGAGCCTTTTACCTTCTACTTCTTAGGGGGAGAAAAGTCAAGTTAAAAGGTATGCTAAGCTCGGAATCTGAGCTTTTTACCTACTACTTCGTAGGCGGAGAAAAGTCACGTTAAAAGGTATGCTCGGCTCGGCGTCTGAGCCGGCTATCGTTTTTACCTACTACTTCTTAGGGGGAGAAAAGTCACGTTAAAAGGTATGCTCAGCTCGGCGTCTGAGCCGGCTATCGTTTTTACCTACTACTTCTTAGGGGGAGAAAAGTCACGTTAAAAGGAATGCTCAGCTCGGCGTCTGAGCCGGCTAGTTAGCACTTTTTACCTACTACTTCTTAGGGGGAGAAAAGTCACGTTAATACGTATGCTCAGCTCTGCGTCTGAGCCAGTTAGCGCTTTTTACCTACTACTTCTTAGGGGAAGAAAAGTCATGTTAAAAGGTATGCTAAGCTTGGAATCTGAGCTTTTTACCTACTACTTCTTAGGGGGAGAAAAGTCACATTAAAAGGTATGCTCAGCTCGGCGTCTGAGCCGGCTATCGTTTTTTACCTACTACTTCTTAGGGGGAGAAAAGGCATGTTAAAAGGTACTATCAGCTTGGCGTCTGAGCTGGCTAGCGCTTTTTACCTACTACTTCCTAGTTGGAGAAAAGTCACATTAAAAGGTATGCTCAGCTCGGTGTCTGAGCCGGCTTGTGCTTTTTACCTACTACTTCTTAGGGGGAGAAAAGTCACTTTAAAAGGTATGCTCAGCTCGGCGTCTGAGCCGGCTATTGCTTTTTACCTACTACTTCGTAGGGGGAGAAAAGTTACGTTAAAAGTTATGTTCAGCTCGGCGTCTGAGCCAGTTAGCGCTTTTTACCTACTACTTCTTAGGGGAAGAAAAGTCATGTTAAAAGGTATGCTCAGCTCGGAATCTGAGCTTTTTACCTACTACTTCTTAGGGGGGGAGAAAAGTCACGTTAATACGTATGCTCAGCTCGGCGTCTGAGCCGGCTATCGTTTTTACCTACTAGTTCTTAGGGGGAGAAAAGTCACATTAAAATGTATGCTCAGCTTGGCGTCTGAGCCGGCTTGTGCTTTTTACCTACTACTTCTTAGGGGGAGAAAAGTCACGTTAAAACGTATGCTCAGCTCGGCGTCTGAGTCAGCTAGAGCCTTTTACCTACTACTTCTTAGTGGGAAAAAAGTCACGTTAAAAGGTATGCTCAGCTCGGCGTCTGAGCCAGCTTGCACTATTTACCTACTACTTCTTAGGGGGAGAAAAGTCACATTAAAAGGTATGCTCAGCTCGGCGTCTGAGCCGGCTATCATTTTTACCTACTACTTCTTAGGGGGAGAAAATTCACATTAAAAGGTATGCTCAGCTCGGCGTCTGAGCCGGCTAGAGTTTTTACCTACTACTTCTTAGGGGGAGAAAAGGCATGTTAAAAGGTACTATCAGCTCGGCGTCTGAGCTGGCTAGCGCTTTTTACCTACTACTTCATAGTTGGAGAAAAGTCACATTAAAAGGTATGCTCAGCTCAGTATCTGAGCCGGCTATCGTTTTTTACCTTCTAATTCTTAGGGGGAGAAAAGTCACGTTAAAAGGTATACTCAGCTCGACGTCTGAGCCGGCTTGTGCTTTTACCTACTACTTGTTAGGGGGAGAAAAGTCACATTAAAAGGTATGCTCAGCTCGGCATCTGAGCCGGCTAGTGTTTTTGCCTACTACTTCTTAGGGGGAGAAAAGTCACGTTAAAAGGAATGCTCAGCTCGGCATCTGAGCCGGCTATGGCTTTTTACCTACTACTTACTAGGGGGGAGAAAAGTCACGTTAAGAGGTATGCTAAGCTCGGCGTCTGAGCCGGCTAGTTAGCACTTTTTACCTACTACTTCTTAGGGGGAGAAAAGTCACGTTAATACGTATGCTCAGCTCGGCGTCTGAGCCGGCTATCGTTTTTACCTACTAGTTCTTAGGGGGAGAAAAGTCACGTTAAAAGGTATGCTCAGCTCGGCATCTGAGCCGCCTATCGTTTTTTACCTACTAATTCTTAGGGGGAGAAAAGTCACATTAAAATGTATACTCAGCTCGACGTCTGAGCCGGCTTGTGCTTTTTACCTATTACTTGTTAGGGAGAGAAAAGTCACATTAAAAGGTATGCTGAGCTCGGCGTCTGAGCCGACTCGCTTTTTACCTACTACTTCTCAGGGGGAGAAAAGTCACGTTAAACGTATGCTCAGCTCGGCGTCTGAGCCGGCTAGAGTTTTTACCTACTACTTCTTAGGGGGAGAAAAGGCATGTTAAAAGGTACTATCAGCTCGGCGTCTGAGCTGGCTAGCGCTTTTTACCTACTATTTCCTAGTTGGAGAAAAGTCAAATTAAAAGGTATGCTCAGCTCAGTATCTGAGCCGGCTATCGTTTTTTACCTTCTAATTTTTAGGGGGAGAAAAGTCACATTAAAAGGTATGCTCAGTTCGGCGCCTGAGCCGACTTGCTTTTTTTACCTACTGCTTCTTAGGGGGAGAAAAGGCACGTTAAAAGGTTAGACTATCAGCTCGGCGTCTGAGCCGGCAATCGTTTTTTACCTTCTAATTCTTAGGGGGAGAAAAGTCATGTTAAAAGGTATGCTCAGCTCGGCTTCTGAGCCGGCTATCGTTTTTTACCTACTACTTCGTAGGGGGAGAAAAGTCACGTTAAAACGTATGCTCAGCTCGTAGTCTGAGTCAGATAGAGCCTTTTACCTACTACTTCTTAGTGGGAAAAAAGTAACGTTAAATGGTATGCTCAGATCGGCGTCTGAGCCGACTTGCGCTTTTTACCTACTACTTCTTAGGGGGAGAAAAGTCAGGTTAAAACGTATGCTCAGCTCGGCGTCTGAGTCAGCTAGAGCCTTTTACCTACTACTTCTTAGTGGGAAAAAAGTCACGTTAAATGGTATGCTCAGCTCGGCGTCTGAGCCGGCTTGCACTTTTTACCTACTACTTGTTAGTGGGAGAAAAGTCACGTTAAAAGGTATGCTCAGCTCGGCGTCTGAGCCGGCTAGTGTTTTTACCTACTACTTCCTAGGTGGAGAAAAGTCACGTTAAAAGGTACTATCAGATCAGCGTCTGAGCTGGCTAGCGCTTTTTAACTACTAATACCTAGTTGGAGAAAAGACACGTTAAAGGGTATGCTCAGTTTGGCGTCGGAGCCGGCTATTGCTTTTTACCTACTACTTCGTACGGGGAGAAAAGTTACATTAAAAGTTATGCTCAGCTCAGCGTCTGAGCTAGTTAGCGCTTTTTACCTACTACTTCTTAGGGGAAGAAAAGTCATGTTAAAAGGTATGCTAAGCTCGGCATCTGAGCCGACTAGTGTTTTTACCTACTACTTCTTAGGGGGAGAAAAGTCACGTTAAAAGGTATGCTCAGCTCGGCGTCTGAACCGACTTGCGCTTTTTACCTACTACTTCTTAGGGGGAGAAAAGTCACGTTAAAACGTATGCTCAGCTCAGCGTCTGAGTCAGCTAGAGCCTTTTACCTTCTACTTCTTAGGGGGAGAAAAGTCACGTTAAAAGGTATGCTAAGCTCGGAATCGGAGCTTTTTACCTACTACTTCGTAGGCGGAGAAAAGTCACGTTAAAAGGTATGCTCAGCTCGGCGTCTGAGCCGGCTATCGTTTTTACGTACTACTTCTTAGGTGGAGAAAAGTCACGTTAAAAGGTATGCTCAGCTCGGCATCTGAGCCGGCTATCGTTTTTACCTACTACTTCTTAGGGGGAGAAAAGTCCCGTTAAAAGGTATGCTCAGCTCGGCGTCTGAGCCGGCTATCGTTTTTTACCTACTACTTCTTAGGGGGAGAAAAGTCACGTTAACACGTATGCTCAGCTCGGCGTCTGAGTCAGCTAGAGCCTTTTACCTACTACTTCTTAGTGGGAAAAAAGTCACGTTAAAAGGTATGCTCAGCTCAGCGTCTGAGCCGGCTTGTGCTTTTTACCTACTACTTCTTAGGGGGAGAAAAGTCACATTAAAAGGTATGCTCAGCTCGGCGTCTGAGCCGGCTAGTGTTTTTACCTACTACTCCTTAGGGGGAGAAAAGGCACGTTAAAAGATACTATCAGCTCGGCGTCTGAGCCGGCAATCGTTTTTTACCTTCTAATTCTTAGGGGGAGAAAAGTCATGTTAAAAGGTATGCTCAGCTCGGCTTCTGAGCCGGCTATCGTTTTTTACCTACTACTTCGTAGGGGGAGAAAAGTCACGTTAAAACGTATGCTCAGCTCGTAGTCTGAGTCAGATAGAGCCTTTTACCTACTACTTCTTAGTGGGAAAAAAGTCACGTTAAATGGTATGCTCAGATCGGCGTCTGAGCCGACTTGCGCTTTTTACCTACTACTTCTTAGGGGGAGAAAAGTCACGTTAAAACGTATGCTCAGCTCGGCATCTGAGTCAGCTAGAGCCTTTTACCTACTACTTCTTAGTGGGAGAAAAGTCACGTTTAAAGGTATGCTCAGCTCGGCGCCTGAGCCGACTCGCACTTTTTACCTACTACTTCTTAGGGGGAGAAAAGTCACGTTAAAAGGTATGCTCAGGTCGGCATCTGAGCCGACTTGCGCTTTTTACCTACTACTTCGTACGGGGAGAAAAGTTACATTAAAAGTTATGCTCAGCTTGGCGTCTGAGCTAGTTAGCGCTTTTTACCTACTACTTCTTAGGGGCAGAAAAGTCATGTTAAAAGGTATGCTAAGATCGGAATCTGAGCCGGCTAGTTAGCACTTTTTACCTACTACTTCTTAGGGGAAGAAAAGTCATGTTAAAAGGTATGCTCAGCTCGGCGTCTGAGCCGGCTATCGTTTTTTACCTACTACTTCTTAGGGGGAGAAAAGTCACGTTAAAAGGTATGCTCAGCTCGGCGTCTGAGCCGGCTATCGTTTTTTACCTACTACTTCTTAGGGGGAGAAAAGTCACGTTAACACGTATGCTCAGCTCGGCGTCTGAGTCAGCTAGAGCCTTTTACCTACTACTTCTTAGTGGGAAAAAAGTCACGTTAAAAGGTATGCTCAGCTCAGCGTCTGAGCCGGCTTGTGCTTTTTACCTACTACTTCTTAGGGGGAGAAAAGTCACATTAAAAGGTATGCTCAGCTTGGCGTCTGAGCGGGCTGTCCCTTTTTACCTACTACTTACTAGGGGGGAGAAAAGTCACGTTAAGAGGTATGCTCAGCGTCTGAGCCGGCTAGTGTTTTTACCTACTACTCCTTAGGGGGAGAAAAGGCACGTTAAAAGGTACTATCAGCTCGGCGTCTGAGCCAGCAATCGTTTTTTACCTTCTAATTCTTAGGGGGAGAAAAGTCATGTTAAAAGGTATGCTCAGCTCGGCTTCTGAGCCGGCTATCGTTTTTTACCTACTACTTCGTAGGGGGAGAAAAGTCACGTTAAAACGTATGCTCAGCTCGTAGTCTGAGTCAGATAGAGCCTTTTACCTACTACTTCTTAGTGGAAAAAAGTCACGTTAAATGGTATGCTCAGATCGGCGTCTGAGCCGACTTGCGCTTTTTACCTACTACTTCTTAGGGGGAGAAAAGTCACGTTAAAACGTATGCTCAGCTCGGCGTCTGAGTCAGCTAGAGCCTTTTACCTACTACTCATTAGGGGAGAAAAGTCACGTTATAAGGTATGCTCAGCTCGGCGTCTGAGCCGGCTTGTGCTTTTTACCTACTACTTCCTAGGGGGAGAAAAGTCACGTTAAAAGGTACTATCAGCTCGGCGTCTGAGCTGGCTAGCGCTTTTTAACTACTAATACCTAGTTGGAGAAAAGACACGTTAAAGGGTATGCTCAGTTTGGCGTCGGAGCCAGCTAGTGTTTCTACCTACTACTTCTTAGGGGGAGAAAAGTCACGTTAAAATGTATGCTCAGCTTGGCGTCTGAGGCGGCTAGCGCTTTTTACCTACTACTTCTTAGGGGGACAAAAGTCACATTAAAAGGTACGCTAAGCTCGGCGTCTGAGCCGGCTAGCTAGCACTTTTTACCTACTACTTCTTAGGGGGAAGAAAAGTCACGTTAATACGTATGCTCAGCTCAGCGTCTGAGACCGCTAGCGCTTTTTACCTACTACTTCGTAGGGGGAGAAAAGTTGCGTTAAAAGTTATGCTCAGCTCGGCGTCTGAGCCAGCTATCGTTTTTTACCTACTACTTCTTAGGGGGAGAAAAGTCACATTAAAAGGTATGCTCAGCTCGACATCTGAGCCGGCTATCGTTTTTTACCTACTACTTGTTAGGGGGAGAAAAGTCACATTAAAAGGTATGCTCAGCTCGGCGTCTGAGCCAGTTAGCGATTTTTACCTACTACTCATTAGGGGAGAAAAGTCACGTTATAAGGTATGCTCAGCTCGGCGTCTGAGCCGGCTTGTGCTTTTTACCTACTACTTCCTAGGGGGAGAAAAGTCACGTGAAAAGGTACTATCAGCTCGGCGTCTGAGCTGCCTAGAGCTTTTTACCTACTAATACCTAGTTGGAGAAAAGACACGTTAAAGGGTATGCTCAGTTTGGCGTCTGAGCCGGCTAGTATTTTTACCTACTACTTCTTAGGGGGAGAAAAGTCACGTTACTACGTATGCTCAGCTCAGCGTCTGAGCCCGCTAGCGCTTTTTACCTACTACTTCTTAGTGGGAAAAAAGTCATGTTAAAAGGTATGCTCAGCTCGGCGTCTGAGCCGGCTAGTGTTTTTACCTACTACTTCTTAGTAGGAGAAAAGTCACGTTAAAATGTATGCTCAGGTCGGCGTCTGAGCCGGCTATCGCTTTTTACCTACTACTTACTATGGGGGAAAAAAGTCACGTTAAGAGGTATGCTAAGCTCGGCGTCTGAGCCGGCTAGCTAGAACTTTTTACCTACTACTTCTTAGGGGGAGAAAAGTCACGTTAATACATATGCTCAGCTCAGCGTCTGAGCCGGTTATCGTTTTTTACCTACTACTTCTTAGGGGGAGAAAAGTCACGTTAAAAGGTATGCTCAGCTCGACATCTGAGCCGGCTATCGTTTTTTACCTACTACTTGTTAGGGGGAGAAAAGTCACATTAAAAGGTATGCTCAGCTCGGCGTCTGAGCCAGTTAGCGATTTTTACCTACTACTCATTAGGGGAGAAAAGTCACGTTATAAGGTATGCTCAGCTCGGCGTCTGAGCCGGCTTGTGCTTTTTACCTACTACTTCCTAGGGGGAGAAAAGTCACGTTAATACATATGCTCAGCTCAGCGTCTGAGCCGGTATATTAGGGGAGAAAAGTCACGTTATAAGGTATGCTCAGCTCGGCGTCTGAGCCGGCTTGTGCTTTTTACCTACTACTTCTTAGGGGGAGAAAAGTCACGTTAAATGGTATGCTCAGCTCGGCATCTGATCCAACTTGTGCTTTTTACCTACTACTTCTTAGGGGGGAGAAAAGGCACGTTAAAACGTATGCTCAGCTCGTAGTCTGAGTCAGCTAGAGCCTTTTACCTACTACTTCTTAGTGGGAAAAAAGTCACGTTAAATGGTATGCTCAGCTCGGCGTCTGATCCGGCTTGCGCCTTTTACCTACTACTTCTTAGGGGGAGAAAAGTTTACATTAAAAAGTATGCTCAGCGTCTGAGCCGGCTAGTGTTTTTACCTACTACTTCTTAGGGGGAGAAAAGTCAAGTTTAAAAGGTATGCTCAGTTCCGCGTCTGAGCCTACTAGCACTTTCTACCTACTACTTCTTAGAGAGAGAAAAGCAAATTAAAGTTATGCTCAGCTTGGCGTTTGAGCCTAACTACTACTGCTTAGAGAGAGAAAAGTCAATTTAAAGGTATGCTCAGTTTGGTGTTTGAGCCGGCTAGTGCTTTTTACTTGCATGTTCTTAGAAAGAGAAAAGTAAAATTAAAAGGTATGTACGTGCAATAAGGCTATGCAACATAAAAAAGAGTGCACTGGCAATTTTTCTCTTTTTCATTGTGTAGAAATATTAGCTTTTTATCATTCATAGCAAATGGTCAATTTCAGAATGTGGAGTAGACTGAGCGCTGGCACAAGGGTGTTTTTAGCAGCTAGTCAATGCCACAGCAAGGAATAGACCGAGCACTGGCAATTAGATTCTGTATTTTGTGTACAAATTGTTGCCAAATATTGCCTATAGCTGCCATTCAGCCTTTAAAACGGAATTATTTATAGATGTTTGTTAATTGGCTGGGGCTAAAAAGCTCCTTGCTTTTTCACTATAGCCCCTGAGTTTAGGGGAAGTGCACCATGGTGATTGATTACTCAATGTCTACGGGGGGTATTAATTTTAAATGCACTACAAATTAAAATGCTAATAGATAGTGTAGGAAGGTAATTATTCAGAGGTTTAGGTTTGTTTGCTGGGGCTTAAAAGCTCCCTGCTTTCTCACTAGAACTCCTGAGCTAAGAGTAACTGCGCAATGTTCTTACTACTCAGTCACATTGGTTGCTGGGGGATTTAATTTTAAGTGCACTACAGACTCATGTTTTATTGTACATGGGAAAAAAAAACCTGCTCAAGTTGGGATGGTCGGTTAGGGTGGGCTGGCCTCAGAAATTTCTTATGGAAACGTGTGCATGCTCTGCTGTTTTTTCTCCCTTTCTTCCCTAACCAGATCTTTACTCCGCAGAAGCCAAACACTAGCTCTAACCAACAGACTATCTACAGACTTGATCGACATTCAGACATCCTCTCTACCCATCACCTCGCCAGAAGATCATGCTGAGGTAAAATACTATCTTGGAATGTAAGAGTTTGGTAACCCCATAAAAGAAGCCTGGGATTTAAGCAGATAAGGAAGGAGCAAACCGCACTTATTCTGCTCCAGAAACACACCTGGATGAAACAAATTGAAGACATTGCAAAAAACCATGCGGAGCTTATTATTCACTCCACATACTCCACTTATGCCAGAGGAGTATCTATTCTTGTAGTCTAAACAATGCTCTTCACCTTTACCAGAACTATCACTGACTCTGCAGGTAGATTCGTAATATTGTGATGTTCTGCATGGGAAAATTATTATCATAGCTAATCTGTATTCACCTCCTCCCTTTCACGGGCCTTGTTACTATGCTGATGAACAAAATTCTAACTTTACACCTACACCCAATTATTAATCTAGGAGACTTTAATGCTGTAATGTCTGAACAGGAAGACAAACTTCACCAAGATTATTTCCTCCTAAACCCTTCCAAATGGCCTCCACCTTTGGCTAGTGACCTGTGGAGAAAAAAACATACAGATGTTAAGAAATATAACATGTTTTTTCCGCTTCCCACAATTACTATGTCCCCGTATAGTCTAGCCACTGCTCCTCAGAAATCCTTCTCAAACGACCAAAATTAAATTCTACCAGAGTATTCGACCAGCACCCCTTTACAACGATAGAAGTGAACCCAGGTACGACAGAATATGGCTCTTAACAGTTTTCGTACAACAGGCTAGGCATAACTGAAACCTATAGAGGAGATCTCAAACCCATATAGAAATAAACCTACATGACCACCCCCCAAAATAGGCGAGATGCATTGAATGCCTACACTAAGGCATTTATCCAACTATCAAGAGTTTAATAATAATGCTCGCGAGCAAATTGCCGAACTTAGAATCCCTAAATGACTCAGGCAGAGGAAGAAAGATTTGCAAAGTCCCAACCCGCAAACTAAACTAGATTCCAAGCCTTCACAAACGGCATTACAAACCGCTCAAAAACACAGAGTTAAAAAAACACAGTTGTTATTACAAGTCAACAATTTTTTGCAACGGAGGATAAAAATGGGCAAACTATTAGCCATGTTATCCAAAGACGCCTCCCCACCTGACTACTATCCCAGCAAATTAGGATGCAACAGAACTATTGTTACTCTGATCCAGACGAAATAAATCAGGCTTTTGCTGAAATATTATAAAAAATTTATATTCCTCTCGAACTAAACACACAAGGACAACTCTTTCTCATACCGTTAAAGATATTCCCCTCCAAAAACCCTTGAACCCCAGGACAGTTTACTGCGTAGAGGACCTATTACTGAATTAGAACTACAAGAAGCATCTCATCCCTATCACCTGGAAAACACCGGACTAGATGGCCTTCCCACTGATGTTTATCTAAAAATACGAAAAACGTTGGTAACCTTTAGTATTGCCTCTATTTCAATGGATTCTGGAGGGGCGGACCTGCCACCCTCTAATGAGCGAGACTTTAATTACTTTGATTTCTGAAACCTGAGAAAAAGACCCCGCAATTGTGCCTCTAGCCCAATATCGTTAATAAATTGTAGAATGCCAAAATTTTAGCCAAAATTTTAGCCCGAAGAACTTAATTTGGTAATTACCAAAAATAATTTCTCCAGATCAAACGGGTTTTATCCCAGCCGAATGACAGACATCAACATTGAGAACTTTTCAAACCAAATATGAACATCGCACATATAAACTCAGGAAATAGGATTATACGACCCTTGGACAATTGAAAAAAGCCTTTGATTGTGGAATGACTACCTCTGCGCAACATGGAAAAATGGGAATCAAAGGCAACTTCCAATTGGAGCAGCCATGTTATACAATAACCAGTGGCACGAATCAAAACAAAAACCCAGACATCTCACCCTTATCTCGCTCTTTAGGGACTAGGCCAGGGATGCCCCCTCTCGCCCCTATTATTTGCAATGCCCGATGGAACCGTTAGCCTCTCTTTTAAAATGTAATGCTGAAATTAAAGCTTGTGTATAGGGTCTATTACAAGAGAAGTTGCTATGTACGCTGATGATTACGTTTACTGTTCTAAGAAACCCTATAACCCCGAGACTCTCCCACTTAAATGTAATAATAAGGACATACAGAATTTCTCTGGGTTATCTATAAAGGGGGGAAATCCCAAATTTTCCCATAGACACGTTTCAACTTGAAAGTCACAGGTATAAGGCTCAGCTACCTTGGGTCTCTACCTTTAAATACTAGGAGTACATTATCCATAGGGACCTGAACCAATTGTTGAACTTAACTTAAACCCCTTGTTAACCTATGGAAAAAAAACAAAAACGGGAACAACTCCCCCTAACACTTCCTTGCGTCGTATTAATCTTTTTAAATGGTTCTGTTACCCAAATTCACCTACTTATTTGACAAGCTTCCTATTCAGGTCCCAACCAATTCTTCAAAAAAGCTTAAATCCCTTACTGCAATGACCATGTATTGGGGCGAAACATCACCTAGAACAGCTCTAACAACACTGCAACACCTTCAGATAAGGGGCCTAGCAGCACCTAATGATTTCTTATACTATCTAGCTACAAAATTAGTACGGTATGGAGGGGGCCTCGTCGCCCCCTGACATTGCGTGTACAACACTTGAAGCAAAATTGGTAACTCTTAGAAGCCCTAAAAACTTGTTATATAGGGAACCAAAAACCAGAATAAAATTTCCCCCTATAATGAGAGCGACTATACACAGCTTGGAAAACCGCCCTAATCTACTTCCCTAGGGGGAAACTCACATTCTACTCATACCCCTTGTGGTATAACCGCCAAATTCTCCCCCACCTCCAGACATACCAGAATCCCAGTGTTTGGGCACAATATGGTTTAAAATATATAGAACAGGTCATTTCACAAGGTGAAATATTCTACTTTTAATGCCCTCAAAGAAAACTATGAACCTACCCAATAAATCTCTTCCTTTTCTCCAGCTGCGACATGCCCTTCCAAATGCCAATAGGTAGGGAACATATTATACCTCCCCAGGAGAATAGAAGATTAGTCTTCAACCCGGACTAAATAAAGACCCGTTTCCCAATTCTATTTCTCTCCTGAACAAATCCCCAAAGAACCCGTTTTAGACAAGCTCATAAGAAAATGGTAGGGATATCCTCAACTGACTTTGGAAAGTTGGAATGAAATTCTTGAAACAAATTTAATCGCCATTAATTAATTCAAAAGATTAGAATGATTCAATTTAATACCTTCAAGAACATACTTGACCCCCACAGATTGCACCAATCCAAACCTTTATACCGATTCATGACCCCAGATGCCCCCCAAAAAAAAAAACTTTCCCCGGGGGGGGGGCTGGGGCCTTTTTCATTTTTAACCACCCCCATTTTTGATATGGGCATTACCCAGATCAAAGATTCTGGATCAAAATAACACAAGAAATTCAGCTCTCTCTAGCACTTCATAAATTTCAATGATATATCCCTTCTCATCCTTAAACCAACTGAAGATACGGCTCCACGGTTGCTGAAAGGACTCTAATATGTTTCCTCCTCATAACAAGCAAAACGGTTGATAGCCCTCAAATGCGAAGTCAGAACGTCCCCCAACAAAAACTCAATGATTGAACTGGTAATATTCAATCCCTATATCGACTAACCTATATGTAGTAGAGGGCTGTCCAAAAAAATTTGAGAAAATATATGGACCCATGGTTGTCTGAGCATCCCCCGCATTCTTGTTGCAGACGCGAACACCCATAAAACCCCAACACCGTGCACCTCAAACTGGACCCGCTCACCCCGCCCCCCTCCTCCCCCAATCCCCTCCCCCCACTCTGGGAGAAACAACAGTAGACACAGTTTATTTGGGAAAATTCTTCAACTGTTTATTGATATTAAAGATGACTGTATATGTATCTAACATTCTTTTGTAATATCATAATTAATATTTCACAAAATTATTACATTGCTCAAAGAACCTTTTTACAAATTTGAATGTTAATGATGTCATCTAATGTTTATGTATGACTTTTATTCGACTACAGTCATGTATCACAAGATTGGCAAAATATTCAATAAAAAGGAAGGTTGAAAAAAAAAAAAAGAAGTAGTAGGTAAAAAAAAGCACTAGCCGACTTAGACGTCTGCTGAGCTACATTTTAATATGACTTTCTCCCCCTAAGAAGTAGTAGGTTAAAAATTGGTAAATCCGGCTTTAGAGCCGTGCTGAGCATACCTTATAACGGGAGTTTTCTCCCCTAAAAGTAGAGGAAAAAAAAACACTAGCCGACTTAGACGTCAAGCTGAGCATACCTTTAACGTGGACTTTTCTCCCCTAAGAAGTAGTAGGTAAAAAAAGCACTAGCCGACTTAGACGTCGAGCTGAACATACATTTTAATATGGACTTTTCTTCCCCTAAGAAGTAAGTAGGTAAAAAGCAGTTAGCTGGGCCTCAGAGCAGCAACCTTTTAAACATGACTTTTCTCCCTCTAAGAAAGTAGTAGCGTGAAAAAAAGCACACCCGGCTTAGACGTCGTGCTGGCATAACATTAATTGACTTTCTCCCCCTAAGAAGTTAGTAGTAAAATGGGAGCCGGCTTAGAGTTGCCGAGCTGAGCATTCCTTTTAAACGTGGACTTTTCTCCCCCTAAGAAGTAGTAGGTAAAAAAAGCACTAGCCGGAATTAGACGTTGAGCTGAGCATACATTGTAATATACTTTCTCCCCCTAAGAAGTAGTAGGTAAAAAGCATTAGCCGGCTCAGGAGCTAAGCATTTACCTTTTAACATGACATTTCTCCCTCTAAGAAGTAGTAGGTAAAAAGTGGTAGCCGACTTAGACGTCGAGCTGAGCATACCTTTTTAATGTGACTTTTCTCCTCCTAAGAAGTAGTAGGTAAAAAAAAGCACTAGCCGACTTAGACGTCGAGCTGAGCATACCTTTTAACGTGACTTTTCTCCCCCTAAGAAGTAGTAGGTAAAAAAAAGCACTAGCCGACTTAGACGTCGAGCTGAGCATACCTTTTAACGTAACTTTTCTCCTCCTAAGAAGTAGTAGGTAAAAAAAAGCACTAGCCGACTTAGACGTTGAGCTGAGCATACATTTTAATATGACTTTTCTGCCCCTAAGAAGTAGTAGGTAAAAAAAGCACTAGCCAACTTAGACGTCGAGCTGAGCATACCTTTTAACGTGACTTTTCTCCCCTAAGAAGTAGTAGGTAAAAAAAAGCACTAGCCGACTTAGACGTCGTGCTGAGCATACATTTTAATATGACTTTTCTCCCCCTAAGAAGTAGTAGGTAAAAAGTGGTATCCGGCTTAGATGCCGTGCTGAGCATACCTTATAACGGGACTTTTCTCCCCCTAAGAAGTAGTAGGTAAAAAAAAACACTAGCTGACTTAGACGTCGAGCTGAGCATACCTTTTAACGTGACTTTTCTCCCCCTAAGAAGTAGTAGGTAATAAAAAGCACTAGCCGACTTAGACGCCGAGCTCAGCATACATTTTAATATGACTTTTCTTCCCCTAAGAAGTAGTAGGTAAAAAGCATTAGCTGGCTCAGGAGCTGAGCATACCTTTTAATATGACTTTTCTCCCCCTAAGAAGTAGTAGGTAAAAAGTGGTAGCCGGCTTAGATGCTGAGCTGAGCATTCCTTTTAATATGACTTTTCTCCCCCTAAGAAGTAGTAGGTAAAAAAAAGCACTAGCCGACTTAGACGTTGAGCTGAGCATACATTTTAATATGACTTTTCTCCCCTAAGAAGTAGTAGGTAAAAAAAAGCACTAGCCGACTTAGACGTTGAGCTGAGCATACCTTTTAATATGACTTTTCTCCCCTAAGAAGTAGTAGGTAAAAAAAAGCACTAGCCGACTTAGACGTTGAGCTGAGCATACATTTTAATATGACTTTTCTCCCCCTAAGAAGTAGTAGGTAAAAAGTGGTAGCCGGCTTAGATGCCGAGCTGAGCATACCTTTTAACGTGACTTTTCTCCTCCTAAGAAGAAGTAGGTAAAAAAAAAGCACTAGCCGACTTGGACGCCGAGCTGAGCAGAACTTTTAACGTGACTTTTCTCCCCCTAAGAGGTAGTAGGTAAAAAGTGGTAGCCGGCTCAGATGCCGAGCTGAGCATAACTTTTAACATGACTTTTCTCCCCTCAGAAGTAGTAGGTAAAAAGCTTTAGCACTCTCAGACGTCGAGCTGAGCATACCTTTTAACGTGACTTTTCTCCCTCTAAGAAGTAGTAGGTAACAAAAAAGCACTAGCCGACTTAGACGTCGAGCTGAGCATACCTTTCAACGTGACTTTTCTCCCCCTAAGAAGTAGTAGGTAAAAAAAAAGCACTAGCCGACTTAGACGTCGTGCTGAGCATACATTTTAATATGACTTTTCTCCCCCTAAGAAGTAGTAGGTAAAAAGTGGTAGCCGGCTTAGATGCCGAGCTGAGCATTCCTTTTAACATGACTTTTCTCTCCCTAAGAAGTAGTAGATAAAAAGCGCTTGCCGGCTCAGACGCCAAGCTGAGCATACCTTTTAACGTAACTTTTCTCAACCTAAGAAGTAGTAGGTAAAAAGCATTAGCCAGCTCAGGAGCTGAGCATACCTTTTAAGGTGACTTTTCTCCCACTAAGAAGTAGTAGGTAAAAAGCGATAGCCGACTCAAATGCCAAGCTGAGCATACCTTTTAACTTGACTTTTCTATCCTTAAGAAGTAGTAGGTAAACAGTGCTAGCCGGCTCAGGCGGCGAGCTGAGCATACCTTTTAACTTGACTTTTCTCCCCCTAAGTAGTAGTAGGTAAAAAGCGTTAGCCATCTCAGACGACGAGCTGAGCATACCTTTAATCATGACTTTTCTCTCCCTAAGAAGTAGTAGGTAAAAAGCGCTAGCAGGCTCAGACGCCGAGCTGAGCATACCTTTTAACGTGACTTTTCCCCCCAAAATTAGTATGTAAAAAGCGCTAGCAGGCTCACCCGCCGAGCTGAGCATAACTTTTAACGTGACTTTTCTTCCCCTAAGTAGTAGTAGGTAAAAAGTTAGCCGACTCAGACGCCAAGCTGAGCATACCTTTTAACATAACTTTTCTCCCCCTAAGAAGTAGTAGGTAAAAAAGCGCTAGTCGACTCAAACGCCAAGCCGAGCATACCTTTTAACATGACTTTTCTCCCCCTAAGAAGTTGTAGGTAAAAATCGTTAGACGGCTCAGACGCCAAGCTGAGCATACCTTTTAACATAACTTTTCTCCCCCTAAGAAGTAGTAGGTTAAAATCGTTATACGGCTCAGACGTCTAGCTGAGCATACCTTTTAACATAACTTTTCTCCCCCTAAGAAGTAGTAGGTTAAAATCGTTATACGGCTCAGACGCCTAGCTGAGCATACCTTTTAACGTGACTTTTCTCTCCCTAAGAAGTAGTAGGTAAAAAGTGGTAGCCGGCTCAGATGCCGAGCTGAGCATACCTTTTAACGTTACTTTTCTCCCCTAAGAAGTAGTAGGTAAAAAAAAGCACTAGCCGACTTAGACGTGGAGCTGAGCATACCTTTTAACGTTACTTTTCTCCCCCTAAGAAGTAGTAGGTAAAAAGCGCTAGCCGGCTCAGACGCCGAGCTGAGCATACGTTTTAACATGACTTTTCTCCCTCTAAGAAGTAGTAGGTAAAAAGCGCTAGCCGGGTCAGACGCCAAGTTGAGCATAGCTTTTAGTGTGACTTTTCTCCCCCTAAGAAGTAGTAGGTATAAAGCTCTTGCCGGCTCAGACGCCAAGCTGAGCATAGCTTGTAATGTGCCTTTTCTCCCCCCTAAGAAGTAGTAGGTTAAAAGCTCTAGCGGGGTCCGACACTGAGCTGAGCATAGCTTTTAACGTGACTTTTCTCCCCCTTAGAAGTTGTAGGTAAAAACGCTAGTTTAGTCAGACACCGAGCTGAGCATAGCTTTTAACGTTACTTTTCTCTCCCCCTAAGAAGTAGTAGGTAAAAATTGCTAGCCGGCTCAGACGCCGAGCTGAGCATACCTTTTAACGTTACTTTTCTCCCCCTAAGAAGTAGTAGGTAAAAAGCGCTAGCCGGCTCAGACGTCTAGCTGAGCATACTTTTTGACGTGACTTTTCTCTCCTTAAGAAGGTGCATGCAAAAAAGAGCTAAATGTCTCAAATGCCAAGCTGAACATGCATTTTTAATTTGACTTTTCTTTCTCTAAGAATGTGCACGCAAAAAGAGCTAAACCTCTCAAATTCCAATTTGAACATGCATTTTTAATTTGACTTCTCTCTTTCTATGAAGATGTAGTTAAAAAACGCTAACCATTTCAAATGCTAAGGTTTGAACATGTATTTTAGTTTTACTTTTCTCTTTCTAAGGAATCTGCAGTTAAAAAACGCTAACCGGCTGAAATCAGGGCCGGAACTAGCGGTAGCAGAGTAACACGTGCCTTGGCGCAAATGGGGGGCGGCATGGCACGTTACCTTGCTCTGTCGCCTACCTGCTCTGTCGCCTACCCCATGTCCCGGTCCCGTCTCTCCCCAGCAGCCGCTTGAATCTTTATGCGTAAATGCGCTTCTGCGCATGTGCTGCACGAGCACAGCCTTGCGCATGCGCGCTTGAGCACAGTTTCACGCATGCGCAATTGAGCTCAATATCAGCTGCGCCGTTGTCGGCACGGCTCTGGCTGAAATGCTAAGTTGAACATACCTTTTAATTTCACTTTTCTCTTTCTAAGAAGGTGCAGGCATTAACCGGCTCAATAGTAGAGTTGAACATACCTTTTAATTTTACTTTTGAAATGGAAATTTTTACATATGACACTCTGGCTACTACAATATAAACACCCGGCATGTGTATATGTGCCATGAGACCCCCTAACAGTATGGAGACCATAGAAAACCATATATTTTCCGAAAGTACACATTCTGATTAATCTAAATTACATCTTTCTATTGCAAACTACCAAACAGCAAAGCTATGCTAAACATGGCAAACCTAAAGAACTGTTATGATTTTTTTATTTGCTTAGCTGCGCCTCATCCTGTGTCAGCATCCTACGTGGGTGGGCAGTCACTGATGATTTGTTTTTTTAGTATTTTTGATCTTTAGTATAGTTTGTTTGTATCTACTAATGATTGTATTTTAAAGGAAATAGCAGTTGAGGGTAAAAGAGCCATCAGGGCAGTTAACTCAAGAGAAAACGAAACGACTCAAGAGAACTAATCTCCCTTTAGAATTCCCTCTGATATATTGTTGTATGATACTTTTTAAGAAATTAAAATTAAAATTGCAAAACATGAGCTCAACCAATAGGACTGTGTTGAACATACTTTCAAATCCTTGACGGTTGCAGCATCGATTCTGCACCTTTCCTTCGCCCCAAGCACATACCTTCCATCCCAAATAATACATACACACACCACTGGTTTGGAAAGAGATGGCCGCAGTTGTTTATTTTAACACAGTAATAATAATAAATAACATGTATAACATTTTAACCTTTTACTAACCGTTTGTATAACAAACCTTTAACCTTTATAACATTATGACCCCACCCGAGGGAAGGGGAATTGGGTGGGGTGGCTGTACCCCAATTGTAAAGGTAGGTTCCTGTTCCATTCTCCCAAGCCCTAAACCGGGCTGCCTACATTCCCATGAGGACCCAGGTCTACCTTGCTACTTCCACTCACTTTGAAATACCCCTTTTAACTTGCCCTGGGGGTCCTTGTAAAGGTACCCTCCGCCAACTGCGACATAAACCACCCATCTACGGGAGGGCGGGATGCTGCGTCCTGCTGCCTCCACGTCCCGGCGCCAAATGGTAAGTATCCTCTCGCGAGCCCAGGGTCCCTCCAGCCAATCACCGCCTGTAATAGAAAAAAGGGGGTGTGCCGGCGCACTCCTACGCGCCGTCAAGGCCCTGCTACCCCTACCCGGGTTGTGGGGTCCCATTATTGAACTATTGTTTTCTGTGATATTTTGTCACTGAACTGCTGCCTTAAAGGGTTGTTCACCTTCCAGCACTTTTTCAGTTCAGTTGGTTACAGATAATTCACCAGAAATAAACACCACATAATAAATCTGACCCCAGGATTATTTCTTCAACAAATACTTAGTTATGTAGAACACTGACGTAACTATTATTGCTGAGTTACCTCTGAATGTCCTGATGGCTGGTATTAATATACATACATTTTCAGTACGATTGGGTAATACTTGTTTGCTATGAACTGAGTTGTCTCCAGCAATAACAAATGAATTGACCAATGATCTCTCACCAGCTTTAGTAACTAGTGATAGTGTCAGTACTCACCGATCCTCAGGCGGTGCGATGCGTTTCCAGTGACTTCACGACGCACACGTTTACATCATAAACACATGCAAGAGGTGTTTTCTCGACTACGTTCACATAGTCTAGAGTCAAAGCGGAAAAATGTGAATTTGAAAGGCTCAAATTGAATTTTAGTGGTTTGTCATTTTCCACTAATGGCATTGTTATGGATGCTAAGAAGGTATCGGCTATCCGTGACTGGCCAATTCCTTAATGATCGCAAGGCAGTTTCTAAGATTCATTGGGTTTTCTAATTTCTACCGTAAGTTTATACGTAACTTTTCTGGTATCATTAAACCACTTACTGATCTCACTAAACAAAAACTCAAGTTTCAATGGTCCATTTCAGCTCAAACAGCCTGCCTCTCACTCATCCGGAACCATCTCTGCCTTTATCCTGGAGGTTGATGCTTCTGAAGTTGCCGTTGGAGCTGTCCTTTCTCAATGTTCTGTTCCTCAAGGATATTACATCCAGTGGCATTCTTTCCAGAAAATTATCTGGTCGGAGGAACAGAACTATGACGTTGCTGACAGAGAGCTTTTATCTATCAAATGGCTCTAGAGGAATGGAGGCATCTTCTGGAAGGGGCTGCACATCCAATTCTAGTTCTTACTGACAATAAGAATTTGGAGTATCTTCGCTCTGCCAAAAGACTCAGGCCCAGGCAGGCTCGATGGCACTTTTTTTTCACGTTTTCAGCTCCATATTATCGGCCTGGTTCTAAGAATGTCAAGGCTGATGCTTTATCTCGGATGTTTTTCCCCGGATTCTTCTAGGTCTTTTGGGGCTAATCCTGTTCTTCACCCAAATTCTTTTACTTCTGAAGCCCTCTTTTCTTCAAAAGGTGAAAGAGCTTTGTACTCCGGATTCTATACCTGGAACCCCTATGTAAGATCTCAAGAGGGCCTTTATAATTTCAGGGATAGACTTTTTGTCCCGTCAAACCTTAGGTTGGAGGCTTTGGGATATGTTCATGATGTTCCCCTTGCAGGACACTCTGGCTTTCGAAAGACTCTTGACTTGCTCCTCGTCACTTCTGGTGGCCCACCTTGGGTAGTGATTGTGCGAGGTTCGTTCGTTCCTGTGAGATTTGTGCTAGGTGCAAAGGAACTACTTCTAAGCCTGTGTGTCTCCTTCATCCATTACCAGTGCCGGATCGCCCTTGGGGCTCCATTTCAATGGATTTTATTACGGATCTTCCGTGTTCTGAAGGTTTTCCACTATATTTTTGTGGTGGATAGCTTACTAAGGTGGCCCATTGTATTCCTCTTTGTGGCATTCCTTCAGCCTCTAGTTTGGCTAAGACTTTGTTCAGGAGATTGTTCGCCTCACGGTCTTCCGGAAACATTGTCTCGGATAGAGGAGTACAATTCACTTCAAGGTTTTGGCGAGTGCTATGTGAGGGGTTACAGATTGATTTATCCTTTTCTCAGGTTATCATCCTCAAACTAATGGACAGACGGAAAGGACGAATCAAACGTTGGAGCAATATTTGAGGTGTTTTTTTGTCCTTTGTACAAGACAATTGGGCCTCACTTCTTCCAATGGCAGAATTTGCTTACAATAACTCTGTTCATTCTTCCACCAAACAGACTCCCTTTTATGCCAATCTTGGGTTTCATCCAACAATGATTCCAGGGATACCCCAGATGGTGCCTGTCCCTGCAGCTCATGAAAGACTTGAGTTTTTAACATCACGACTATTTCGCGAGAATTTACCCAAGGCTCATTGAACTTCAAATACTTTGCCGACAAGAAGAGAGCTCCTGATCCAGAATTTAAAGTAGGAGACAAGGTCTGGCTTTCAACCGTTAATTTAAGATTTAATTAGTCATACGAAAAAAATTGGCTCAACGTTTTATTGGACCCTTTAAGATCGTACAATTCTGTTGCGTATAAGCTTCTGCTTCCAAAGTCCTTACGAGTTCATCAGTTTTTCATGCGGCACTTCTGAAACCAGTGGTCCCGAATCAGTTTGTGGGTCGGAGGTCTCTGGTTCCCGATCCTATCATTGTCTCTGATCATGAGGAATATGAGGTGAGATCAATTCTGGATTCCAGAGTGAGGAACAAGAAGATTCAATATCTTCTCAAGTGGAAAGGGTATGGCTCTGAAGAAAATTCTTGGGAACCTGCTGTTTAATGTCATGCTACCAAACTCGTAAAGAGTTATCATCAGAAGTACCCAAACAAGCCTTCTCAAGTTCCACGTCCAAAGGCCGTTCCTAAGGGGGGGCAATGCCAGGTACTCACCGATCCTCAGGCGGCGCAATGTGTTCCAGTGAACAATGCACACGTCGTGATGCCGACGCAGGGGATTCGCTGGGCGCAGCGTATGGACGCAGGCAACTTTATTTCTTTCAGTGCAGAGGTGACTCCAGTGCTCGGACATTGTTTTTCCTAGCTATACTGAGTAAGTGATTCTCTGTTATATCTGAACTTTGGTTTTTGACCCTGCTACTGATTACTTGACTACACTCCTGTTTAACCCTTTGGTACTCTGCTTAATATTGACTACCTGTTGCCGAACTCTGCTTGCTTTTGGCTTACGCTTCCCTGCCTTGACCACTGTTACTTGTTGACTTTTGATTACCGCTGCCGACCAGTTTTGCCTTCCCTGGCTACATAATTACATAGTTACATAGTTAAATTGGGTTGAAAAAAGACAAAGTCCATCAAGTTCAACCCCTCCAAATGAAAACCCAGCATCCATACACACACCCCTCCCTACTTTTAATTAAATTCTATATACCCATACCTATACTAACTGTAGAGCTTAGTATCACAATAGCCTTTCACATTATGTCTGGTCAAAAAATCATCCAAGCCATTCTTAAAGGCATTAACTGAATCAGCCATCACAACATTACCAGGGACCTATGCCTCAGCTATTTCTTGGGGAACCTGCATCCTGTGAACAACTACTATCAACTAAACGCCACCTGATCCACCAGTGTTGCGGAGTGAAGCGGCTAATTGCATCACCTGTGCAAACCGTCATATCTGCTGATTATTCTTCAACATCTGCCTGCAGCTGACGCTAAGGTGACTGCCGTGCCAGTATCCTGTGACGTCCTCCTTGCCCTCAATTACTTGCACAGCTAACGCCTAACGCCACGTCTTCCTGTATTTACAGCCACAAGACCCGGCTCCACCACAGGCCGGCGCATCCTGCTAGTAATCACAGCTCCCATACTACGCCTTCACTAGTCTTCCTTGTATCCAGTCGAGGGTGCACTGGTGGGGGAGCTGTAGGGGTTGTCTTCCTCAGCATCCGTGGTTCCTTCCGGTTGAGTAAGTCTGACAGTTAGATATTAATTCGCGTAACCATTACATACAATACGAACAAGACGAATTATATAAATGTATAGCTTATTTACATCCTTGCAATTTATTTGTTTCATCGAAATCCAAATAGTTCAATAAATCCAACTTATATTGGGTTCTGAAAAATTATTATTTTGGAGGGTGCCAAAAGTTAGGCACCCCCACAGTGACTGCATTCATTACCTGATACCCTGACCAGTGCTCCTATCAGCAAAAAAACTGCAGCAGCCCAGTTGCCTCTGCAACTTTGGGCGACTTCGGAAATCCAATGCAATCCGGCCGGCGGTTCGTTTCTTGCTGACGGGAAGGCAGAACGGGGAAATCTCCCCATCTGCCGCCACCCTTAAATCATGTGGAATATGTAAAAAAACAATACATACTTGTGTATACACTTGTGTTAAAACTACCTGAAGTGCACTTTATAGTGGTAATTTACATACCATAGAAGCAGCACGCAAAGGCACCTCTGTATTCAATCAGCATTCAGCATGTTTATTACCCACAATGCAGCATTATTTCCCACAATCCCAGTTCCATTGAGGTTGCTCGGGGAGGTGCACCTGATGTGATTATGTCTAATGCACCAGACTGTATGCATTTGTGCTTGTACTTTGATACATTTGTCATGAGAGCGACGTGTGCCTGATTCTTTTTGATGCATCTGCTCTGCACCTATTTAGACAGGAGGCTGTTGTCTAACACCTGGTACGAAATGTGGTGGTTGCTCCAGGGTTCTCCACCATGAATAAGTGCAGGAGGAAGGCAGTAGCACCTATAAAGTGCAACTATACATGAGTCCAAGGTGCACTTATTGACACAAGTACCTTTAGTGAATGGGAAGCTGAATGTGAGGTTCACAACTGGCAGTGTGGTAACTAAATGACTCCTTATATGAGCATGGAAACAAAATGGCAGCAAGGGGCAAATTGTTTATAAAAATGTTATTCTGATTGTTATTAGTGATGGGCGAATTTATTCACCAGGTGCGGATTTGCGGCGAATTTGCGCGACTCGCCGCCAGCGAATAAATTTGCGAAACGCCCGCAAATAAATTTGCGAACGCCCGCAAAATGTTTTTTTTTAAAAAAATGGGCCGCCGGCGTCGAAAAAAAACGGCGCCATTTCGTGAATTTTTCGCCATTTCGCAAATTTTTTGGCGAAACGAAACGGCGCAAATTCGCCCATCACTAATTGTTATGTTTGAGTGAAACCCATTTGAGCTGGTGTTAACTACAAAGGTACTTTAAAGTTTATGAGCTCTAACATTTCTATATTTTTTTTGACCTAAAACATCATCTGATTTTTAAACAAGTTCTAAAAGTAGGTTAAGAAAGCTAGTTAAACAAATGAAACAAAATTACAAGCACCACTGTATATATAAATTATATTTAAAAAAAAGAAAACTAAAAATCAGGAGCCTGAAAGAAAACATGGAAGGACAAGAAATGACTTGCAAGATGTTATAGTTTAATATAAAACATTTATTGCTCTTTTAAAAAAAACAAATATTAGCATGATATCATTTTAAGTAAGGTTATAGAAAACTTTGTTAGGGCAGTGGCACAAACCCCTCATATATAATAAAAGGCACTAAGTTTTGCCCAGGAGCAGTAACCCATAGCAACCATAAAATGTTGGCTTTTAAAGAGGTGACCATCAAATGCTACCGACTGGGATTAGTTGCTATAGGTTACTGCTCTTAGGGCAAACTTAGTGCCTTTTATTACATAACCCTCTTAAGTGTCCGTGTTCCCACTCTCTTGTTTGACAGTCACCTGAAAGCCTGAGGTTTCTGTGGTTCACCTCCTTTGCTGGTTCAGATAATCCCTTCTCCTTCAGATGGATAGTAGTTAAACTTATGTAGATAAACCAGCGCTATTGAGCTCGGGAAAGACAGAAAAAATAGTAATATATATGGGCAGATTTATCAAATGGTCAAAGTGTATTTGAGGGAACTTTCTAAGTAAAAAATTCGAAATTCAAAGTAATTTTTCGGATACTTAGACCAGTATGTTTGAAGTCGAAGTATTCCGATTCGATGGTCGAATATCAAAGCTTTTTCTACTTTGAAATTGCGACCCTTGGGTCCCGCCCTCCCTACCCCACAGATCCACCCCCTCCACACAGTAAAAAAACAAAACAAAAAAAAACATTGGTGGCTAGGGTATGCCCACATATTTATAAAAAATACAAAAAGATTTGTGGTCAGGGACCCCATAAAAAAAAAACTTGTGGTCAGGGCCCCCCATTAAAAAAAAACATTTGTGGTCAGGGCCCGCCATAAAAAAAACTTGTGGGTCAGGACCCCCAATTAAAAAAACATTTGTGGTCAGGGACCCCCCATTAAAAAAAACATTTGTTGTCAGGCCCCCCCATTAAAAAAACATTTGTGGCCAGGCCCCCAATTAAAAAACATTTGTGGTCAGGGCCCCCATTAAAAATATTGGTGGCTAGGACCAGCTGGTAAAAAAAAAATTGGTGGGCCAGACCCCCCCCCCCCACACACACGTTATAAGAAAATTGGTGGCCAGGCCCCCCATGTTATAAGAAAATTGGTGGCCAGGGCCCCCCTTAAATGTCCATGTAAAAAAAACTTGCCCCCAAGAAGTTTAAAAAAAAAATTGGTGCCCAGGGACCCCCACACAACAGGGACCACAAGGGTTACCTTTAGGGGGGTCCTGCCATGTAACACTTACTTCATTAGCGTAGCCCATCTGCTGTAAGTGAGCTGCCAACTACAGAAGGGAGATGGGGAGCACAGGTGGCTGCATCTTCTTCCCTTATTGGTCACAGAATTTCAAGTCCTGGTAAAGCTGCATGGTGATTGGATGAGCTGGAGTTGTTCAAACCTCAGCTATCCAATCCCTGAGCAGCTGAACCGGGGACATAAACTATGTGACCAATAAGGGAAAGTAATGGACAGAAGATCCCTCCCCCTGCCTCCTGAAGTTGTCAGCTCTCAGAAAGCAGAGGGGCGGATCTCACGTTTAGTGGGTTCAGCTGCTCAGGGATTGGATAGCTGAGTTTTGACAACTCCAGCTCATCCAATCACCATGCAGCTTTACCAGGACTTGAAATTCTGTGACCAATAAGGAAGAAGATGCAGCCACCTGTGCTCCCCATCTCCCTTCTGTAGTTGGCAGCTCACTTACAGCAGATGGGCTACCCTAATGAAGTAAGTGTTACATGCAGGACCCCCCTAAAGGTAACCCTTTGTGGTCCCTGTTGTGTGGGGGTCCCTGGCACCAATTTTTTTTTTTTAAAACTTCTTGGGGGCAAGTTTTTTTTTACATGGACATTTAAGGGGGGCCCTGGCCACCAATTTTCTTATAACATGGGGGGCCTGGCCACAATTTTCTTATAACGTGTTGTGGGGGGGGGGGGTCTGCCACCAATTTTTTTTTACCAGCTGGGTCCTAGCCACCAATATTTTTTAATGGGGGCCCTGACCACAAATGTTTTTTAATTGGGGCCCTGGCCACAAATGTTTTTTTTTAATGGGGGGGCCCTGACAACAAATGTTTTTTTAATGGGGGGTCCCTGACCACAAATGTTTTTTTTAATTTGGGGTCCTGACCACAAGTTTTTTTATGGGGGCCCTGACCACAAATGTTTTTTTAATGGGGGGGCCCTGACCACAAGTTTTTTTTTTATGGGTCCCTGACCACAAATCTTTTTGTATTTTTTATAAATATGTGGGAACCCTAGCCACCAATGTTTTTTTTTGTTTTGTTTTTTTACTGTGTGGAGGGGGTGGATCTGTGGGTAGGGAGGGCGGACCCAAGGTCGAATTTCAAAGTAGAAAAAAGCTTTGGATATTCGACCATCGAATCGGAATACTTCGACTTCAAACATACTGGTCTAAGTATCCGAAAAATTACTTTGAATTTCGAATTTTTTTACTTAGAAAGTCCCTCAAATACACTTTGACCATTGATAAATCTGCCCATATATATTACTATTTTTTCTGTCTTTCCCGAGCTCATAGCGCTGGTTTATCTACATAAGTTTAACTACTATCCATCTGAAGGAGAAGGGATTATCTGAACCAGCAAAGGGAGTGAACCACAGAAACCTCAGGCTTTTCAGGTGACTGTCAAACAAGAGAGTGGGAACACGACACTTAAGAGGGTTATGTAATAAAAGGCACTAAGTTTGCCCAAGAGCAGTAACCTATAGCAACTAATCAGTCGGTAGCATTTGATGGTCACCTCTTTAAAAGCCAACATTTTATTGGTTGCTATGGGTTACTGCTCCTGGGGCAAACTTAGTGCCTTTTATTATATATGAGGGTTTTGTGCCACTGCCCTAACAAAGTTTTCTATAACCTTACTTAAAATGATATCATGCTAATATTTGTTTTTTTTAAAAGAGCAATAAATGTTTATATTAAAACTATAACATCTTGCAAGTCATTTCTTGTCCTTCCATGTTTTCTTTCAGGCTCCTGATTTTTAGTTTTCTTTTTTTAAATATAATTTATATATACAGTGGTGCTTGTAATTTTGTTTCATTTGTTTAACTAGCTTTCTTAACCTACTTGTTAAACTTGTTTAAAAATCAGATGATGTTTTAGGTCAAAAAAAATATAGAAAATGTGTTAGAGCTCATAAAACTTTAAAGTACCTTTGTAGTTAACACCAGCTCAAATGGGTTCACTCAAACATAACAATTAGTGATGGGCGAATTTGCGCCGTTTCGTTTCGCCAAAAAAGTTTGCGAAAGCGAAAAATCAGAATATGGCGCCGTTTTTTTTTTGACGCCGGCGCCCATTTTTTTTAAAAAAAAACATTTTGGCGGGCGTTTCGCAAATTTATTTGCGGCGCGTTTCGCAAATTTATTCGCTGGCGGCGAGTCGCGCAAATTCGCCGCAAATCCGCACCTGGTGAATAAATTCGCCCATCACTAATAACAATCAGAATAACATTTTTATAAACAATTTGCCCTTGCTGCCATTTTGTTTCCATGCTCATATAAGGAGTCATTTAGTTACCACCACTGCAGTTGTGAACCTCACATTCAGCTTCCCATTCACTAAAGGTACTTGTGTCAATAAGTGCACCTTGGACTCATGTATAGTTGCACTTTATAGGTGCTACTGCCTTCCTCCCTGCACTTATTCATGGTGGAGAACCCTGGAGCAACCACCACATTTCGTACCAGGTGTTAGACAACAGCCTCCTGTCTAAATAGGTGCAGAGCAGATGCATCAAAAAGAATCAGGCACACGTCGCTCTCATGACAAATGTATCAAAGTACAAGCACAAATGCATACAGTCTGGTGCATTAGACATAATCACATCAGGTGCACCTCCCCGAGCAACCTCAATGGAACTGGGATTGTGGGAAATAATGCTGCATTGTGGGTAATAAACATGCTGAATGCTGATTGAATACAGAGGTGCCTTTGCGTGCTGCTTCTATGGTATGTAAATTACCACTATAAAGTGCACTTCAGGTAGTTTTAACACAAGTGTATACACAAGTATGTATTGTTTTTTTACATATTCCACATGATTTAAGGGTGGCGGCAGATGGGGAGATTTCCCCCGTTCTGGCCTTCCCGTCAGCAAGAAACGAACCGCCGGCCGGATTGCATTGGATTTCCGAAGTCGCCCAAGTTGCAGAGGCAACTGGGCTGCTGCAGTTTTTTTGCTGATAGGAGCACTGGTCAGGGTATCAGGTAATGAATGCAGTCACTGTGGGGTGCCTAACTTTTGGCACCCTCCAAAAATAATAATTTTTCAGAACCCAAAATATAAGTTGGATTTATTGAACTATTTGGATTTCGATGAAACAAATAAATTGCAAGGATGTAAATAGCTATACATTTATATAATTCGTCTTGTTCGTATTGTATGTAATGGTTACGCGAATTAATATCTAACTGTCAGACTTACTCAACCGGAAGGAACCACGGATGCTGAGGAAGACAACCCCTACAGCTCCCCCACCAGTGCACCCTCGACTGGATACAAGGAAGACTAGTGAAGGCGTAGTATGGGAGCCTGTGATTACTAGCAGGATGCGCCGGCCTGTGGTGGAGCGGGTCTTGTGGCTGTAAATACAGGAAGACGTGGCGTTAGGCGTTAGCTGTGCAAGTAATTGAGGGCAAGAGGACGTCACAGGATACTGGCACGGCAGTCACCTTAGCGTCAGCTGCAGGCAGATGTTGAAGAATAATCAGCAGATATGACGGTTTGCACAGGGTGATGCAATTAGCCGCTTCACTCCGCAACACTGGTGGATCAGGTGGCGTTTAGTTGATAGTAGTTGTTCACAGGATGCAGGTTCCCAAAGAAATAGCTGAGGCATAGGTCCCTGGTAATGTTGTGATGGCTGATTCAGTTAATGCCTTTAAGAATGGCTTGGATGATTTTTTGACAGACATAATGTGAAAGGCTATTGTGATACTAAGCTCTACAGTTAGTATAGGTATGGGTATATAGAATTTAATTAAAAGTAGGGAGGGGTGTGTGTATGGATGCTGGGTTTTCATTTGGAGGGGTTGAACTTGATGGACTTTGTCTTTTTTCAACCCAATTTAACTATGTAACTATGTAATTATGTAGCCAGGGAAGGCAAAACTGGTCGGCAGCGGTAATCAAAAGTTCAACAAGTAACAGTGGTCAAGGCAGGGAAGCGTAAGCCAAAAGCAAGCAGAGTTCGGCAAACAGGTAGTCAATATTAAGCAGAGTACCAAAGGGTTAAACAGGAGTGTAGTCAAGTAATCAGTAGCAGGGTCAAAAACCAAAGTTCAGATATAACAGAGAATCACTTACTCAGTATAGCTAGGAAAAACAATGTCCGAGCATGGAGTCACCTCTGCACTGAAAGAAATAAAGTTGCCTGCGTCCATACGCTGCGCCCAGCGAATCCCCTGCGTCGGCATCACGACGTGTGCATTGTTCACTGGAACACATTGCGCCGCCTGAGGATCGGTGAAGTACCTGGCATTGCCCCCCTTAGGAACGGCCTTTGGACGTGAACTTGAGAAGGCTTGTTTGGGTACTTCTGATGATAACTCTTTACGAGTTTGGTAGCATGAACATTAACAGCAGGTTCCCAAGAATTTTCTTCAGAGCCATACCCTTTCCACTTGAGAAGATATTGAATCTTCTTGTTCCTCACTCTGGAATCCAGAATTGATCTCACCTCATATTCCTCATGATCAGAGACAATGATAGGATCGGGAACCAGAGACCTCCGACCCACAAACTGATTCGGGACCACTGGTTTCAGAAGTGCCGCCATGAAAAACTGGATGAACTCGTAAGGACTTTGGAAGCAGAAGCTTATACGCAACAGAATTGTACCATCTTAAAGGGTCCAATAAAACGTTGAGCCAATTTTTTCGTATGACTAATTAAATCTTAAATTAACGGTTGAAAGCCAGACCTTGTCTCCTACTTTAAATTCTGGATCAGGAGCTCTCTTCTTGTCGGCAAAGTATTTGAAGTTCAATTGAGCCTTGGGTAAATTCTCGCGAATAGTCGTGATGTTAAAAACTCAAGTCTTTCATGAGCTGCAGGGACAGGCACCATCTGGGGTATCCCTGGAATCATTGTTGGATGAAACCCAAGATTGGCATAAAAGGGAGTCTGTTTGGTGGAAGAATGAACAGAGTTATTGTAAGCAAATTCTGCCATTGGAAGAAGTGAGGCCCAATTGTCTTGTACAAAGGACAAAAAAACACCTCAAATATTGCTCCAACGTTTGATTCGTCCTTTCCGTCTGTCCATTAGTTTGAGGATGATAACCTGAAGAAAAGGATAAATCAATCTGTAACCCCTCACATAGCACTCGCCAAAACCTTGAAGTGAATTGTACTCCTCTATCCGAGACAATGTTTTCCGGAAGACCGTGAAGGCGAACAATCTCCTGAACAAAAGTCTTAGCCAAACTAGAGGCTGAAGGAATGCCACAAAGAGGAATACAATGGGCCACCTTAGTAAGCTATCCACCACAAAATATATAGTGGAAAAAACCTTCAGAACACGGAAGATCCGTAATAAAATCCATTGAAATGGAGCCCCAAGGGCGATCCGGCACTGGTAATGGATGAAGGAGACACACAGGCTTAGAAGTAGTTCCTTTGCACCTAGCACAAATCTCACAGGAACGAACGAACCTCGCACAATCACTACCCAAGGTGGGCCACCAGAAGTGACGAGGAGCCAAGTCAAGAGTCTTTCGAAAGCCAGAGTGTCCTGCAAGGGGAACATCATGAACATATCCCAAAGCCTCCAACCTAAGGTTTGACGGACAAAAGTCTATCCCTGAAATTATAAAGGCCCTCTTGAGATCTTAACATAGGGGTTCCAGGTATAGAATCCGGAGTACAAAGCTCTTTCACCTTTTGAAGAAAAGAGGGCTTCAGAAGTAAAAGAATTTGGGTGAAGAACAGGATTAGCCCCAAAAGACCTAGAAGAATCCGGGGAAAACATCCGAGATAAAGCATCAGCCTTGACATTCTTAGAACCAGGCCGATAATATGGAGCTGAAAACGTGAAAAAAAGTGCCCATCGAGCCTGCCTGGGCCTGAGTCTTTTGGCAGAGCGAAGATACTCCAAATTCTTATTGTCAGTAAGAACTAGAATTGGATGTGCAGCCCCTTCCAGAAGATGCCTCCATTCCTCTAGAGCCCATTTGATAGATAAAAGCTCTCTGTCAGCAACGTCATAGTTCTGTTCCTCCGACCCAGATAATTTTCTGGAAAAGAATGCCACTGGATGTAATAATCCTTGAGGAACAGAACATTGAGAAAGGACAGCTCCAACGGCAACTTCAGAAGCATCAACCTCCAGGATAAAGGGCAGAGATGGTTCCGGATGAGTGAGAGCAGGCTGTTTGAGCTGAAATGGACCATTGAAACTTGAGTTTTTGTTTAGTGAGATCAGTAAGTGGTTTAATGATACCAGAAAAGTTACGTATAAACTTACGGTAGAAATTAGAAAACCCAATGAATCTTAGAAACTGCCTTGCGATCATTAGGAATTGGCCAGTCACGGATAGCCGATACCTTCTTAGCATCCATAACAATGCCATTAGTGGAAATGACAAACCACTAAAATTCAATTTGAGCCTTTTCAAATTCACATTTTTCCGCTTTGACTACTAGACTATGTGAACGTAGTCGAGAAAACACCTCTTGCATGTGTTTATGATGTAAACGTGTGCGTCGTGAAGTCACTGGAACGCATCGCACCGCCTGAGGATCGGTGAGTACCTGACACTATCACTAGTTACTAAAGCTGGTGAGAGATCATTGGTCAATTCATTTGTTATTGCTGGAGACAACTCAGTTCATAGCAAACAAGTATTACCCAATCGTACTGAAAATTATGTATATTAATACCAGCCATCAGGACATTCAGAGGTAACTCAGCAATAATAGTTACGTCAGTGTTCTACATAACTAAGTATTTTGTTGAAGAAATAATCCTGGGTCAGATTTATTATGTGGTGTTTATTTCTGGTGAATTATCTGTAACCAACTGAACTGAAAAAGTGCTGGAAGGTGAACAACCCCTTTAAGGCAGCAGTTCAGTGACAAAAATATCACAGAAAACAATAGTTCAATAATGGGACCCCACAACCCGGGTAGGGGTAGCAGGGCCTTGACGGCGCGTAGGAGTGCGCCGGCACACCCCTTTTTTCTATTACAGGCGGTGATTGGCTGGAGGGACCCTGGGCTCGCGAGAGAAGAGAGGATAATTACATTTGGCGCCGGGACGTGGAGGCAGCAGGACGCAGCATCCCGCCCTCCCGTAGATGGGTGGTTTATGTCGCAGTTGGCGGAGGGTACCTTTACAAGGACCCCCAGGGCAAGTTAAAAGGGGGTATTTCAAAGTGAGTGGAAGTAGCAAGGTAGACCTGGGTCCTCATGGGAATGTAGGCAGGCCCGGTTTAGGGCTTGGGAGAATGGAACAGGAACCTACCTTTACAATTGGGGTACAGCCACCCCACCCACATTCCCCTTCCCTCGGGTGGGGTCATAATGTTATAAAGGTTAAAGGTTTGTTATACAAACGGTTAGTAAAAGGTTAAAATGTTATACATGTTATTTATTATTATTACTGTGTTAAAATAAACAACTGCGGCCATCTCTTTCCAAACCAGTGGTGTGTGTATGTATTATTTGGGGATGGAAGGTATGTGCTTGGGGCGAAAGGAAAAGGTGCAGAATCGATGCTGCAACCGTCAAGGATTTGAAAGTATGTTCAACACAGTCCTTATTGGTTGAGCTCATGTTTTGCAATTTTAATTTTAATTTTCTTAAAAAGTATCATACCAAGAATATCATCAGAGGGAAATTCTAAAGGGAGATTAGTTCTCTTGAGTCGTTTCGTTTTCTCTTGAGTTAACTGCCCTGATGGCTCTTTTACCCTCAACTGCTATTTCCTTTAAAATACAATCATTAGTAGATACAAACAAACTATACTAAAGATCAAAAATACTAAAAAAACAAATCATCAGTGACTGCCCACCCACGTAGGATGCTGACACAGGTGAGGCGAGCTAAGCAAATAAAAAAAATCATAACAGTTCTTTAGGTTTGCATGTTTAGCATAGCTTTGCTGTTTGGTAGTTTGCAATAGAAAGATGTAATTTAGATTAATCAGAATGTGTACTTTCGGAAAATATATGGTTTTCTATGGTCTCCATACTGTTAGGGGGTCTCATGGCACATAATACACATGCCGGGTGTTTATATTGTAGTAGCCAGAGTGTCATATGTAAAAATTTCATTTCAAAAGTAAAATTAAAAGGTATGTTCAACTTACTATTTGAGCCGGTTAATGCCTGCACCTTCTTAGAAAGAGAAAAGTGAAATTAAAAGGTATGTTCAACTTAGCATTTCAGCCAGAGCCGTGCCGACAACGGCGCCAGCTGATATTGAGCTCAATTGCGCATGCGTGAAACTGTGCTCAAGCGCGCATGCGTGAAACTGTGCTCGTGCACACATGCGCAGAAGCGCATTTACGCATAAAGATTCAAGCGGCTGCTGGGGAGAGACGGGACCGGACATGGGGTAGGCGACAGAGCAGGTAGGCGACAGAGCAGGTACGTGCCATGCGCCCCCCAGTTTGCGCCCAAGGCACGTGTCTACTCTGGCTACCGCTAGTTCCGGCCCTGATTTCAGCCGGTTAGCGTTTTTTAACTGCAGATTCTTAGAAAGAGAAAAGTAAAACTAAAAATACATGTTCAACTTAGCATTTGAAATGGTTAGCGTTTTTTAACTACATCTTCATAGAAAGAGAGAAGTCAAATTAAAAATGCATGTTCAAATTGGAATTTGAGAGGTTTAGCTCTTTTTGCGTGCACATTCTTAGAGAAAGAAAAGTCAAATTAAAAATGCATGTTCAGCTTGGCATTTGAGACATTTAGCTCTTTTTTGCATGCACCTTCTTAAGGAGAGAAAAGTCACGTCAAAAAGTATGCTCAGCTAGACGTCTGAGCCGGCTAGCGCTTTTTACCTACTACTTCTTAGGGGGAGAAAAGTAACGTTAAAAGGTATGCTCAGCTCGGCGTCTGAGCCGGCTAGCAATTTTTACCTACTACTTCTTAGGGGGAGAGAAAAGTAACGTTAAAAGCTATGCTCAGCTCGGTGTCTGACTAAACTAGCGTTTTTACCTACAACTTCTAAGGGGGGAGAAAAGTCACGTTAAAAGCTATGCTCAGCTCAGTGTCGGACCCCGCTAGAGCTTTTAACCTACTACTTCTTAGGGGGGAGAAAAGGCACATTACAAGCTATGCTCAGCTTGGCGTCTGAGCCGGCAAGAGCTTTATACCTACTACTTCTTAGGGGGAGAAAAGTCACACTAAAAGCTATGCTCAACTTGGCGTCTGACCCGGCTAGCGCTTTTTACCTACTACTTCTTAGAGGGAGAAAAGTCATGTTAAAACGTATGCTCAGCTCGGCGTCTGAGCCGGCTAGCGCTTTTTACCTACTACTTCTTAGGGGGAGAAAAGTAACGTTAAAAGGTATGCTCAGCTCCACGTCTAAGTCGGCTAGTGCTTTTTTTTACCTACTACTTCTTAGGGGGAGAAAAGTAACGTTAAAAGGTATGCTCAGCTCGGCATCTGAGCCGGCTACCACTTTTTACCTACTACTTCTTAGGGAGAGAAAAGTCACGTTAAAAGGTATGCTCAGCTAGGCGTCTGAGCCGTATAACGATTTTAACCTACTACTTCTTAGGGGGAGAAAAGTTATGTTAAAAGGTATGCTCAGCTAGACGTCTGAGCCGTATAACGATTTTAACCTACTACTTCTTAGGGGGAGAAAAGTTATGTTAAAAGGTATGCTCAGCTTGGCGTCTGAGCCGTCTAACGATTTTTACCTACAACTTCTTAGGGGGAGAAAAGTCATGTTAAAAGGTATGCTCGGCTTGGCGTTTGAGTCGACTAGCGCTTTTTACCTACTACTTCTTAGGGGGAGAAAAGTTATGTTAAAAGGTATGCTCAGCTTGGCGTCTGAGTCGGCTAACGCTTTTTACCTACTACTACTTAGGGGAAGAAAAGTCACGTTAAAAGTTATGCTCAGCTCGGCGGGTGAGCCTGCTAGCGCTTTTTACATACTAATTTGTAGGGGGGGAAAAGTCACGTTAAAAGGTATGCTCAGCTCGGCGTCTGAGCCTGCTAGCGCTTTTTACCTACTACTTCTTAGGGAGAGAAAAGTCATGATTAAAGGTATGCTCAGCTCGTCGTCTGAGATGGCTAACGCTTTTTACCTACTACTACTTAGGGGGAGAAAAGTCAAGTTAAAAGGTATGCTCAGCTCGCCGCCTGAGCCGGCTAGCACTGTTTACCTACTACTTCTTAAGGATAGAAAAGTCAAGTTAAAAGGTATGCTCAGCTTGGCATTTGAGTCGGCTATCGCTTTTTACCTACTACTTCTTAGTGGGAGAAAAGTCACCTTAAAAGGTATGCTCAGCTCCTGAGCTGGCTAATGCTTTTTACCTACTACTTCTTAGGTTGAGAAAAGTTACGTTAAAAGGTATGCTCAGCTTGGCGTCTGAGCCGGCAAGCGCTTTTTATCTACTACTTCTTAGGGAGAGAAAAGTCATGTTAAAAGGAATGCTCAGCTCGGCATCTAAGCCGGCTACCACTTTTTACCTACTACTTCTTAGGGGGAGAAAAGTCATATTAAAATGTATGCTCAGCACGACGTCTAAGTCGGCTAGTGCTTTTTTTTTACCTACTACTTCTTAGGGGGAGAAAAGTCACGTTGAAAGGTATGCTCAGCTCGACGTCTAAGTCGGCTAGTGCTTTTTTGTTACCTACTACTTCTTAGAGGGAGAAAAGTCACGTTAAAAGGTATGCTCAGCTCGACGTCTGAGAGTGCTAAAGCTTTTTACCTACTACTTCTGAGGGGGAGAAAAGTCATGTTAAAAGTTATGCTCAGCTCGGCATCTGAGCCGGCTACCACTTTTTACCTACTACCTCTTAGGGGGAGAAAAGTCACGTTAAAAGTTCTGCTCAGCTCGGCGTCCAAGTCGGCTAGTGCTTTTTTTTACCTACTTCTTCTTAGGAGGAGAAAAGTCACGTTAAAAGGTATGCTCAGCTCGGCATCTAAGCCGGCTACCACTTTTTACCTACTACTTCTTAGGGGGAGAAAAGTCATATTAAAATGTATGCTCAGCTCAACGTCTAAGTCGGCTAGTGCTTTTTTTTACCTACTACTTCTTAGGGGGAGAAAAGTCATATTAAAATGCATGCTCAGCTCAACGTCTAAGTCGGCTAGTGCTTTTTTTTACCTACTACTTCTTAGGGGGAGAAAAGTCATATTAAAATGTATGCTCAGCTCAACGTCTAAGTCGGCTAGTGCTTTTTTTTACCTACTACTTCTTAGGGGGAGAAAAGTCACATTAAAAGAAATGCTCAGCTCAGCATCTAAGCCGGCTACCACTTTTTACCTACTTCTTCTTAGAGGGAGAAAAGTCATGTTAAAAGGTATGCTCAGCTCCTGAGCCAGCTAATGCTTTTTACCTACTACTTCTTAGGGGAAGAAAAGTCATATTAAAATGTATGCTGAGCTCGGCGTCTAAGTCGGCTAGTGCTTTTTATTACCTACTACTTCTTAGGGGGAGAAAAGTCACGTTAAAAGGTATGCTCAGCTCGACGTCTAAGTCAGCTAGTGTTTTTTTTTACCTACTACTTCTTAGGGGGAGAAAAGTCCCGTTATAAGGTATGCTCAGCACGGCATCTAAGCCGGATACCACTTTTTACCTACTACTTCTTAGGGGGAGAAAAGTCATATTAAAATGTATGCTCAGCACGACGTCTAAGTCGGCTAGTGCTTTTTTTTACCTACTACTTCTTAGGGGGAGAAAAGTCACGTTAAAAGGTATGCTCAGCTCGACGTCTAAGTTGGCTAGTGCTTTTTTTTACCTACTACTTCTTAGGGGCAGAAAAGTCATATTAAAATGTATGCTCAGCTCAACGTCTAAGTCGGCTAGTGCTTTTTTTTACCTACTACTTCTTAGGAGGAGAAAAGTTACGTTAAAAGGTATGCTCAGCTCGACGTCTAAGTCGGCTAGTGCTTTTTTTTACCTACTACTTCTTAGGGGGAGAAAAGTCACGTTAAAAGGTATGCTCAGCTCGACGTCTAAGTCGGCTAGTGCTTTTTTTTACCTACTACTTCTTAGGAGGAGAAAAGTCACATTAAAAAGGTATGCTCAGCTCGACGTCTAAGTCGGCTACCACTTTTTACCTACTACTTCTTAGAGGGAGAAATGTCATGTTAAAAGGTATGCTTAGCTCCTGAGCCGGCTAATGCTTTTTACCTACTACTTCTTAGGGGGAGAAAAGTCATATTAAAATGTATGCTCAGCTCAACGTCTAATTCGGCTAGTGCTTTTTTTTACCTACTACTTCTTAGGGGGAGAAAAGTCACGTTAAAAGGAATGCTCAGCTCGGCATCTAAGCCGGCTACCACATTTTACCTACTACTTCTTAGGGGGAGAAAAGTCATATTAAAATGTATGCTCAGCACGACGTCTAAGCCGGGTAGTGCTTTTTTTCACCTACTACTTCTTAGAGGGAGAAAAGTCATGTTAAAAGGTATGCTCAGCTCCTGAGCCAGCTAATGCTTTTTACCTACTACTTCTTAGGGGAAGAAAAGTCATATTAAAATGTATGCTCAGCTCGACGTCTAAGTCGGCTAGTGCTTTTTTTTACCTACTACTTCTTAGGGGGAGAAAAGTCACGTTAAAAGGTATGCTCAGCTCGACGTCTAAGTCGGCTAGTGTTTTTTTTACCTACTACTTCTTAGGGGGAGAAAACTCCCGTTATAAGGTATGCTCAGCACGGCATCTAAGCCGGATACCACTTTTTACCTACTACTTCTTAGGGGGAGAAAAGTCATATTAAAATGTATGCTCAGCACGACGTCTAAGTCGGCTAGTGCTTTTTTTTACCTACTACTTCTTTTTTTTTTTTTTCAAACTTCCTTTTTATTGAAATATTTTGCAATCTTGTGATACATGACTGTAGTCGAATAAAAGTTATACATCAAAACATTAGATGACATCATTAACATTCAATTTGTAAAAAGGTTCCTTTGAGCAATGTAATAATTTGTGAAAATATTAATTATGATATTACAAAAGAATGTCTAGATACATATACAGTCATCTTTAATATACAATAAACAGTTGAAGAATTTTCCCAATAAACTGTGTCTACTGTTGTTTCTCCCAGAGTGGGGGGGAGGGGATTGGGGGAGGAGGGGGGCGGGGTGAGCCGGGTCCAGTTGAGGTGCACGGTGTTGGGTATTATGGGTGTTCGCTCTGAACCAAGAATGCGGGGAGATGCTCAGACAACCATGGGGTCCATATTTTCTCAAATTTTTTTGGACAGCCTCTACTAATATAGGTTAGTCGATATAGGGGAATTGAATTATTTACCAGTTCAATCCATTGAGTTTTTGTTGGGGGACGTTCTGACTTCCATTTGAGGGCTATCAACCGTTTTGCTTGTATGAGGAGGAAACATATTAGAGTCCTTTCAGCAACCGTGGGAGCCGTATCTTCAGTTTGGTTAAGGATGAGAAGGGATATATCCATTGAAATTATGAGTGCTAGAAGAGAGCTGATTTCTTGTGTTATTTTGATCCAGAATCTTTGGATCTGGGTACATGCCCATATCATGTGTATGAAGCCAGCCGGGGAGTTTTGGCATCTTGGGCAGACATCGGGTATAGAAGGTTTGATTAGGTGCAATCTGTGGGGGGTCAAGTATGTTCTATGAAGGTATCTAAATTGAATCATTCTATCTTTTGAATTAATTAATGGCGAATTATTTGTTTCAAGAATTTCATTCCAACTTTCCAAAGTCAGTTGAGGGATATCCACTACCCATTTTATATAGAGCTTGTCTAAAACGGGTTCTTTGGGATTGTTCAGGAGAGAATAGAATTGGGAAACGGGTTTTATTAGTCCCGGGTTGAAGACTAAATCTTCTATTCTCCTGGGGGAGGTATCAATATGTTCCCTACCTAATTGCATTTGGAGGGCATGTCGCAGCTGGAGAAAACGGAAGAGCATTTTATTGGGTAGGTTAAAGTTTTCTTTGAGGGCATTAAAAGTAGATATTTCACCTTGTGAAATGACCTGTTCTATATATTTTATACCATATTGTGCCCAAACACTGGGATCTGGTACTGTCTGGAGGTGGGGGAGATTGGGGTTATACCACAAGGGGGTATGAGTAGAATAGTGAGTTTCCCCTCTAGGGAAGTAGATTAGGGCGGTTTTCCAGCTGTGTATAGTCGCTCTCATTAGGGGGGAAATTTTATTCTGGTTTTTGGTTCCCCTATATAACAAGTTTTTAAGGGCTTCATAAGAGTTTACCAATTTTGCTTCAAGTGTTGTACACGCAATGTCAGGGGGCGACGAGGCCCACCTCCATACCGTAACTAATTTTGTAGCTAGATAGTATAAGAACATATTAGGTGCTGCTAGGCCCCCTTTATCTGAAGGATGTTGCAGTGTTGTTAGAGCTGTTCTAGGTGATGTTCCGCCCCAATACATGGTATTCAGTAAGGATTTAAGCTTTTGGAAGAATTGGTTGGGGACCTGAATAGGAGCTTGTAAAAATAAGTAGGTGAATTTGGGTAACAGAACCATTTTAAAAAGATTAATACGACCAAGAAGTGTTAGGGGGAGGTTGTTCCAGTTTTTGGTTTTCTTTTCCATCAAGGTTAACAAGGGGTTTAAGTTAAGTTCAACAAATTGGTTCAGGTCCCTATGGATATGTACTCCTAGATATTTAAAGGTAGAGACCCAAGGTAGCTGAGCCTTATACCTGTGACTTTCAAGTTGAAACGTGTCTATTGGGAAAATTTGGGATTTCCCCCAATTTATAGATAAACCAGAGAATTCTGTATGTCTATTTATTACATTTAGTGCAGAGTCTAGGGCGTTATAGGGGTTCTCTAGGAACAGTAAAGTATCATCAGCGTACATAGCAACTTTCTCTGTAATAGACCCTATACACAAGCCTTTAATTTCAGCATTACATTTTAAAAGAGAGGCTAACGGTTCCATCGCAATTGCAAATAATAGGGGCGAGAGGGGGCATCCCTGCCTAGTCCCCCTAAAGAGCGAGAATAAGGGTGAGACTGTCTGGTTTGTTTTGATTCGTGCCACTGGATTATTGTATAACATGGCTGTCCAATTGAGAAAGTTGCCTTTGATTCCCATTTTTCCCATAGTTGCCCAGAGGTAGTCCCATTCCACGGAATCAAAGGCTTTTTCATTGTCAAGGGTCGCTATAATCCTATTTCCTGAGTTATCATGTGCGATGTTCATATTTGTGAAAAGTCTCCGAATGTTGATGTCTGTCATTCGGCCTGGGATAAAACCCGTTTGATCTGGAGAAATTATTTTGGTAATTACCAAATTAAGTCTTCGGGCTAAAATTTTGGCTAAAATTTTGGCATCTACATTTATTAACGATATTGGGCGGTATGAGGCACAATTGAGGGGGTCTTTCTCAGGTTTCAGAATCAAAGTAATTAAAGTCTCGCTCATAGAGGGTGGCAGGTCCGCCCCCTCCAGAATCCCATTAAATAGAGGCAATAATAAAGGTACCAACAGTTTTTCGTATTTTAGATAAACATCAGTGGGAAGGCCATCTAGTCCCGGTGTTTTCCCAGGTGATAGGGATGAGATGGCTTCTTGTAGTTCTAATTCAGTAATAGGTCCCTCTAGCAGTAAACTGTCCTGGGGTTCAAGGGTTTGGAGGGGAATATCTTTAAGGTATGAAGAAAGAGTGTCCCTTGTGTGTTTAGTTCGAGAGGAATATAAATTTTTATAATATTTCACAAAAGCCTGATTTATTTCGTCTGGATCAGTAACAATAGTTCCTGTTGCATCCCTAATTGCTGGGATAGTAGTCAGTGGGGAGGCGTCTTTGGATAACATGGCTAATAGTTTGCCATTTTTATCTCCCGTTGCAAATATGTTGGCCTTGTAATACAACTGTGTTTTTTTAACTTGTGTTATTTGAGCGGTTTGTAATGCCGTTTGTGAGGCTTGGAATCTCAGTTTAGTTTGAGGGTTGGGACTTTGGCAAAACTCTTTCTCTGCCTGAGTCATTAGGGATTCTAAGTTGGCAATTTTCCTCCGAGCATTATTATTAAAACTCTTGATATGTTGGATAAATGCACCTCTAGTGTAGGCCTTCAATGCATCCCACATATTTTGGGGGGTGGTCGAATGTAGGTTTATTTCTATATGGGCTTTGAGATCCTCCTCTATAGGTTCAGTTATGCTAGCCTGTTGTACCCAAAAACTGTTAAGACGCCATATTCTGTCCGTAGCCCTGGGGTTCACTTCTATCGTTAGTAAAAGGGGTGAATGGTCAGATATACCTCCTGGTAGAATTTCAATTTTGGTCAGTTGAGAAAGGATTTCTGAGGAGCCCAGGGCTAGATCTATACGGGACATAGTATTGTGGGAAGCCGAAAAACATGTATATTTCTTAACATCTGGATGTTTTTTTCTCCACAGGTCACTAAGGCCAAAGGTGGAGGCCCAATTTGGAAGGGTTGAGGAGGAAATAACTCTTGGGTGAAGTCTGTCTTCCTGTTCAGACATTACAGCATTAAAGTCTCCTAGGATTATAATTGGGTGTAGGTGTAAAGTTAGAATTTTGTTCATCAGCATAGTTAACAAGGCCCCCGTGAAGGGAGGAGGTGAATACAGATTAGCTATGATATAACTTTTCCCATGCAAAGAACATAACAATATTACGAATCTACCTTCAGAGTCAGTGATAGTTCTGGTAAGGGTGAAAGAGCATTGTTTAGATACAAGAATAGATACTCCTCTGGCATAAGTGGAGTATGTGGAGTGAAAATAAGCTCCCAGCCATGGTTTTTGCAATGATCTCAATTTGTTTCCATCCAGGTGTGTTTCCTGGAGCAGAATCAAGTGCGGTTTGATCCTTCTTATCTGCTTAAACACCAGGCTTCTTTTTATGGGGTTACCCAAACCTCTTACATTCCAAGATAGTACTTTTACCTCAGCCATGATCTTCTGGCGAGGTGATGGGTAGAGAGGATGTCCTGATGTCGATCAAGTCTGTAGAGTAGTCCTGTTGGTTAGAGCTAGTGTTCTGGCTTCTTGCGGGTAAAGATCTGGTTAGGGAAGAAAGGGAGAAAAAAACAGCAGAGCATGCACACGTTTCCATAAGAATTTCTGAGGCCCAGCCCACCCTACCCGCCCATCCCCAACTTGAGCAGGTTTTTTCCCTGTAACAATAAAACATGGTAAAACTTTTAGGAGGGGTGAGAATCAAAGAGTACTGATTCCAGTTCCTTGATTCCAAAGTTCCGGTTAGGAGTTTGGATTAGATGAACTTCTTATGCAGCAGTCTTCCGGGAGGCCATGTTGGGCCTTTAAAGGGTGATGATGGGTGTTTCCAATATATGCCTATTCAGGTTCCTGAGGCTGTGTGGTCGGAAACTCGTGGCTCCTTTGGGGGGGAGGGCGGTGGGTTAGCAGACTCCAGCCATTTTTGTGTCTCCTCCGGTGATGTGAAGAAATAAGCTCTGTCATCTTTCACTATACGCAATCTTGCCGGAAAGGACATAGAGTATGGGAGTTGTAGTTTCCTGAGTTTTTCTTTTATTGCTGTAAACTTGAGTCTTTGGTTACGAACTTCCATAGAGAAGTCTGGGAAAATGGACACTCTCTGGTTTTCGAATTGTATAGATCCCAGGGTTCTGGCAGCTTGCAGTATTTTGTCCCTATCTCTGTAATTGAGTAAACGGGCTATGATTGGGCGAGGACGGGCACCTGGTGGTGGGGCTTTGCTTGGGACTCTGTGGGCCCGTTCTAACACAAAGTTCCGTGAAAATGTGTCTTTCCCAAATGTTTGCATCAGCCAGTTTTCTAGGAAGAGTTCCACTTGTCTTCCCTCTGCTCTTTCAGGTATGCCCACCACTCTAATATTATTGCGCCGCAATCTATTTTCCAGGTCGTCTGTTTTAGCTTGTAGGGCGGCAATTTCTCGTGAGTGCTCCCTCATGGTAGTTTGCAGAGGTTGTGTGGTGTCCTCTAGGTCAGAGATGCGTCTTTCTGTTTCTTGTGTGCGCTCTCTCAGCTTTTGTACATCTTGTTTCATAATATTAAAATCCAGTTTAATAGCATCCAGCCTGTTAAGTACTGTGGCATGGTTCATATGTAGTATTTGCAGTATTTCCCCTAGAGTCGGTTCAGGGTTTTCAGTTGTATTGGTAGGGGGGGAGGGGTTACTCTCTGTGGGGCCTTCAGTGTTAAGAGTCATGGCTTCAGCTTGTTTTTCCCCTCCCTGGTTAGTTTCCCCGAGTGGGTAGCGAGCAAACCTCCCCAGGGCCTGAGCTGCTGAGGCGCTCACCTTATTCATGCGGGGGTTGCCGGTTTCTTCGCCCGTGTCTCTTTCTGGCATTGCAGGAGCGGGGCCGCCATTTTGGGAAGGTCCGCACTGTAGGTCGGGTCCCTTGCCGCGTGTTTGCGCCGGCTTATTTTTCGGCATTTTCTTGCCGTCGGTGTAGGGGCGGATCTTACCCGACCGAATATTGCAGGGTGAGCGGTCCAGTCGGTGAGTGCAGGGGAAATAACAGGGTGATGTCCCGGAGCTCCGCTTTTGTGCTGCCTACTCCATGCGCCGGTTGGCCACGCCCCCCTACCTACTACTTCTTAGGGGGAGAAAAGTCATATTAAAATGTATGCTCAGCACGACGTCAAAGTCGGGTAGCGCTTTTTTTCACCTACTACTTCTTACGGGGAGAAAAGTCACGTTAAAAGGAATGCTCAGTTCGGCATCTAAGCCGGCTACCTCTCTTTACCTACTACTTCTTAGGGGGAGAAAAGTCATATTAAAATGTATGCTCAGCTCGACGTATAAGTCGGCTAGTGCTTTTTTTTACCTACAACTTCATAGGAGGAGAAAAGTCACGTTAAAAGGTATGCTCATCTCGGCATCTTAGCCGGCTACCACTTTTTACCTACTACTTCTTAGAGGGAGAAAAGTCATGTTAAAAGGTATGCTCAGCTCCTGAGCCGGCTAATGCTTTTTACCTACTACTTCTTAGGTTGAGAAAAGTCATATTAAAATGTATGCTCAGCTCAACGTCTAAGTCGGCTAGTGCTTTTTTTTACCTACTACTTCTTAGGGGGAGAAAAGTCACGTTAAAAGGTATGCTCAACTCGGCATCTAAGCCGGCTACCACTTTTTACCTACTACTTCTTAGAGGGAGAAAAGTCATGTTAAAAGGTATGCTCAGCTCCTGAGCCGGCTAATGCTTTTTACCTACTACTTCTTAGGTTGAGAAAAGTCATATTAAAATGTATGCTCAGCACGACGTCTAATTCGGCTAGTGCTTTTTTTTTTACCTACTACTTCTTAGGGGGAGAAAAGTCACGTTATAAGGTATGCTCAGCTCGGCATCTAAGCCGGCTACCAGTTTTTACCTACTACTTCTTAGGGGGAGAAAAGTCATATTAAAATGTATGCTCAGCTCAACGTCTAAGTCGGCTAGTGCTTTTTTTTACCTACAACTTCATAGGAGGAGAAAAGTCACGTTAAAAGGTATGCTCATCTCGGCATCTTAGCCGGCTACCACTTTTTACCTACTACTTCTTAGAGGGAGAAAAGTCATGTTAAAAGGTATGCTCAGCTCCTGAGCCGGCTAATGCTTTTTACCTACTACTTCTTAGGTGGAGAAAAGTCATATTAAAATGTATGCTCAGCACGACGTCTAAGTCGGCTAGTGCTTTTTTTTACCTACTACTTCTTAGAGGGAGAAAAGTCACGTTAAATGGTATGCTCAGCTCGACGTCTGAGAGTGCTAAAGCTTTTTACCTACTACTTCTTAGGGGGAGAAAAGTCACGTTAAAAGGTATGCTCAGCTCGACGTCTAAGTCGGCTAGTGCTTTTTTTACCTACTACTTCTTAGGGGGAGAAAAGTCATGTTAAAAGGTATGCTCAGCTCGGCAGCTAAGCCGGCTACCACTTTTTACCTACTACTTCTTAGAGGGAGAAAAGTCATGTTAAAAGGTATGCTCAGCTCCTGAGCCGGCTAATGCTTTTTACCTACTACTTCTTAGGTTGAGAAAAGTCATATTAAAATGTATGCTCAGCACGACGTCTAATTCGGCTACCACTTTTTACCTACTACTTCTTAGTGGGAGAAAAGTCCCGTTATAAGGTATGCTCAGCACGGCATCTAAGCCGGATACCACTTTTTACCTACTACTTCTTAGGGGGAGAAAAGTCATATTAAAATGTATGCTCAGCACGACGTCTAAGTCGGCTAGTGCTTTTTTTTTACCTACTACTTCTTAGGGAGAGAAAAGTCACGTTTAAAGGTATGCTCAGCTCGTCGTCTGAGATGGCTAATGCTTTTTACCTACTACTACTTAGGGGGAGAAAATTCACGTTAAAAGTTCTGCTCAGCTCGGCGTCTAAGTCGGCTAGTGCTTTTTTTTACCTACTACTTCTTAGGGGGAGAAAAGTCACGTTAAAAGGTATGCTCAGCTCGACGTCTAAGTCGGCTAGTGCTTTTTTTTTACCTACTACTTCTTAGGGGGAGAAAAGTCATATTAAAATGTATGCTCAGCTCGGCATCTAAGCCGGCTACCACTTTTTACCTACTACTTCTTAGGGGGAGAAAAGTCATATTAAAATGTATGCTCAGCACGACGTCTAAGTCGGGTAGTGCTTTTTTTTACCTACTACTTCTTAGGGGAGAAAAGTCATATTAAAATGTATGCTCAGCTCAACGTCTAATTCGGCTAGTGCTTTTTTTTACCTACTACTTCTTAGGGGGAGAAAAGTCACGTTAAAAGGAATGCTCAGCTCGGCATCTAAGACGGCTACCACTTTTACCTACTACTTCTTAGGGGGAGAAAAGTCATATTAAAATGTATGCTCAGCACGACGTCTAAGTCGGGTAGTGCTTTTTTTTACCTACTACTTCTTAGGGGGAGAAAAGTCATATTAAAATGTATGCTCAGCACGACGTCTAAGTCGGGTAGTGCTTTTTTTTACCTACTACTTCTTAGGGGCAGAAAATTCATATTAAAATGTATGCTCAGCTCAACGTCTAATTCGGCTAGTGCTTTTTTTTACCTACTACTTCTTAGGGGGAGAAAAGTCACGTTAAAAGGAATGCTCAGCTCGGCATCTATGCCGGCTACCACTTTTTACCTACTACTTCTTAGAGGGAGAAAAGTCATGTTAAAAGGTATGCTCAGCTCCTGAGCCAGCTAATGCTTTTTACCTACTACTTCTTAGGGGAAGAAAAGTCATATTAAAATGTATGCTCAGCTCGACGTCTAAGTCGGCTAGTGCTTTTTTTTACCTACTACTTCTTAGGGGGAGAAAAGTCACGTTAAAAGGTATGCTCAGCTCGACGTCTAAGTCGGCTAGTGTTTTTTTTACCTACTACTTCTTAAGGGGAGAAAACTCCCGTTATAAGGTATGCTCAGCACGGCATCTAAGCCGGATACCACTTTTTACCTACTACTTCTTAGGGGGAGAAAAGTCATATTAAAATGTATGCTCAGCACAACGTCTAAGTCGGCTAGTGCTTTTTTTTACCTACTACTTCTTAGGGGGAGAAAAGTCATATTAAAATGTATGCTCAGCACGACGTCTAAGTCGGGTAGTGCTTTTTTTTACCTACTACTTCTTAGAGGGAGAAAAGTCATGTTAAAAGGTATGCTCAGCTCCTGAGCCGGCTAATGCTTTTTACCTACTACTTCTTAGGTGGAGAAAAGTCATATTAAAATGTATGCTCAGCACGACGTCTAAGTCGGCTAGTGCTTTTTTTTACCTACTACTTCTTAGAGGGAGAAAAGTCACGTTAAATGGTATGCTCAGCTCGACGTCTGAGAGTGCTAAAGCTTTTTACCTACTACTTCTTAGGGGGAGAAAAGTCACGTTAAAAGGTATGCTCAGCTCGACGTCTAAGTCGGCTAGTGCTTTTTTTTACCTACTACTTCTTAGGGGGAGAAAATTCACGTTAAAAGGTATGCTCAGCTCGACGTCTAAGTCGGCTAGTGCTTTTTTTACCTACAACTTCATAGGAGGAGAAAAGTCACGTTAAAAGGTATGCTCATCTCGGCATCTTAGCCGGCTACCACTTTTTACCTACTACTTCTTAGAGGGAGAAAAGTCATGTTAAAAGGTATGCTCAGCTCCTGAGCCGGCTAATGCTTTTTACCTACTACTTCTTAGGTGGAGAAAAGTCATATTAAAATGTATGCTCAGCACGACGTCTAAGTCGGCTAGTGCTTTTTTTTACCTACTACTTCTTAGAGGGAGAAAAGTCACGTTAAATGGTATGCTCAGCTCGACGTCTGAGAGTGCTAAAGCTTTTTACCTACTACTTCTTAGGGGGAGAAAAGTCACGTTAAAAGGTATGCTCAGCTCGACGTCTAAGTCGGCTAGTGCTTTTTTTTACCTACTACTTCTTAGGGGGAGAAAAGTCATGTTAAAAGGTATGCTCAGCTCGGCAGCTAAGCCGGCTACCACTTTTTACCTACTACTTCTTAGAGGGAGAAAAGTCATGTTAAAAGGTATGCTCAGCTCCTGAGCCGGCTAATGCTTTTTACCTACTACTTCTTAGGTTGAGAAAAGTCATATTAAATGTATGCTCAGCACGACGTCTAATTCGGCTACCACTTTTTACCTACTACTTCTTAGTGGGAGAAAAGTCCCGTTATAAGGTATGCTCAGCACGGCATCTAAGCCGGATACCACTTTTACCTACTACTTCTTAGGGGGAGAAAAGTCATATTAAAATGTATGCTCAGCACGACGTCTAAGTCGGCTAGTGCTTTTTTTTTACCTACTACTTCTTAGGGAGAGAAAAGTCACGTTTAAAGGTATGCTCAGCTCGTTCGTCTGAGATGGCTAATGCTTTTTACCTACTACTACTTAGGGGGAGAAAATTCACGTTAAAAGTTCTGCTCAGCTCGGCGTCTAAGTCGGCTAGTGCTTTTTTTTACCTACTACTTCTTAGGGGGAGAAAAGTCACGTTAAAAGGTATGCTCAGCTCGACGTCTAAGTCGGCTAGTGCTTTTTTTTACCTACTACTTCTTAGGGGGCAGAAAAGTTCATATTAACAATGTACCCTGCTCATCCTCGCCATACCTTATTAAGCCGTGACTTTTCTCCCCCTAAGAAGTAGTAGGTAAAAAAAAAAGCACTAGCCGACTTAGACGCCGAGCTGAGCAGAACTTTTAACGTGAATTTTTCTCCCCTAAGTAGTAGTAGGTAAAAAGCATTAGCCATCTCAGACGACGAGCTGAGCATACCTTTAAAACGTGACTTTTCTCTCCCTAAGAAAGTAGTAGGTAAAAAAAAAGCACTAGCCGACTTAGACGTCGTGCTGAGCATACATTTTAATATGACTTTTCTCCCCCTAAGAAGTAGTAGGTAAAAAGTGGTATCCGGCTTAGATGCCGTGCTGAGCATACCTTATAACGGGACTTTTCTCCCACTAAGAAGTAGTAGGTAAAAAGTGGTAGCCGAATTAGACGTCGTGCTGAGCATACATTTTAATATGACTTTTCTCAACCTAAGAAGTAGTAGGTAAAAAGCATTAGCCGGCTCAGGAGCTGAGCATACCTTTTAACATGACTTTTCTCCCTCTAAGAAGTAGTAGGTAAAAAGTGGTAGCCGGCTTAGCTGCCGAGCTGAGCATACCTTTTAACATGACTTTTCTCCCCCTAAGAAGTAGTAGGTAAAAAAAAGCACTAGCCGACTTAGACGTCGAGCTGAGCATACCTTTTAACGTGACTTTTCTCCCCCTAAGAAGTAGTAGGTAAAAAGCTTTAGCACTTCAGACGTCGAGCTGAGCATACCATTTAACGTGACTTTTCTCCCTCTAAGAAGTAGTAGGTAAAAAAAAAGCACTAGCCGACTTAGACGTCGTGCTGAGCATACATTTTAATATGACTTTTCTCCACCTAAGAAGTAGTAGGTAAAAAGCATTAGCCGGCTCAGGAGCTGAGCATACCTTTTAACATGACTTTTCTCCCTCTAAGAAGTAGTAGGTAAAAAGTGGTAGCCGGCTAAGATGCCGAGATGAGCATACCTTTTAACGTGACTTTTCTCCTCCTATGAAGTTGTAGGTAAAAAAAAGCACTAGCCGACTTAGACGTCGAGCTGAGCATACCTTTTAACGTGAATTTTCTCCCCCTAAGAAGTAGTAGGTAAAAAAAAGCACTAGCCGACTTAGACGTCGAGCTGAGCATACCTTTTAACGTGACTTTTCTCCCCCTAAGAAGTAGTAGGTAAAAAGCTTTAGCACTCTCAGACGTCGAGCTGAGCATACCATTTAACGTGACTTTTCTCCCTCTAAGAAGTAGTAGGTAAAAAAAAGCACTAGCCGACTTAGACGTCGTGCTGAGCATACATTTTAATATGACTTTTCTCCCCTAAGAAGTAGTAGGTAAAAAGCATTAGCCGGCAGGAGCTGAGCATACCTTTTAACATGACTTTTCTCCCTCTAAGAAGTAGTAGGTAAAAAAAAGCACTACCCGACTTAGACGTCGTGCTGAGCATACATTTTAATATGACTTTTCTCCCCCTAAGAAGTAGTAGGTAAAAAAAAGCACTAGCCGACTTAGACGTTGTGCTGAGCATACATTTTAATATGACTTTTCTCCCCCTAAGAAGTAGTAGGTAAAAAGTGGTATCCGGCTTAGATGCCGTGCTGAGCATACCTTATAACGGGAGTTTTCTCCCCTTAAGAAGTAGTAGGTAAAAAAACACTAGCCGACTTAGACGTCGAGCTGAGCATACCTTTTAACGTGACTTTTCTCCCCCTAAGAAGTAGTAGGTAAAAAAAAGCACTAGCCGACTTAGACGTCGAGCTGAGCATACATTTTAATATGACTTTTCTTCCCTAAGAAGTAGTAGGTAAAAAGCATTAGCAGGAGCTGAGCATACCTTTTAACATGACTTTTCTCCCTCTAAGAAGTAGTAGGTAAAAAGTGGTAGCCGGCTTAGATGCCGAGCTGAGCATACCTTTTAACGTGACTTTTCTCCCCTAAGAAGTAGTAGGTAAAAAAAAGCACTAGCCGACTTAGACGTCGAGCTGAGCATACATTTTTATGACTTTTCTCCCCCTAAGAAGTAGTAGGTAAAAAAAGCACGCGAGCTGAGCATACATTTTAATATGACTTTTCTCCCCTAAGAAGTAGTAGGTAAAAAAAAGCACTAGCCGACTTAGACGTCGTGCTGAGCATACATTTTAATATGACTTTTCTCCCCTAAGAAGTAGTAGGTAAAAAGCATTAGCCGGCTCAGGAGCTGAGCATACCTTTTAACGTGACTTTTCTCCCCTAAGAAGTAGTAGGTAAAAAAAAAGCAGTGACTTTTCGAAGTAGTAGGTAAAAAAAAGCACTAGCCGACTTAGACGTCTGAGCATACATTTTAATATGACTTTTCTCCCCCTAAGAAGTAGTAGGTAAAAAGTGGTAGCCGGCTTAGATGCCGAGCTGAGCATACCTTTTAACGTGACTTTTCTCCCCCTAAGAAGTAGTAGGTAAAAAAAGCACTAGCCGAATTAGACGTCGAGCTGAGCATACATTTTAATATGACTTTTCTCCCCTAAGAAGTAGTAGGTAAAAAGCATTAGCCGGCTCAGGAGCTGAGCATACCTTTTAACATGACTTTTCTCCCTCTAAGAAGTAGTAGGTAAAAAGTGGTAGCCGGCTTAGCTGCCGAGCTGAGCATACCTTTTAACATGACTTTTCTCCCCTAAGAAGTAGTAGGTAAAAAAAAGCACTAGCCGACTTAGACGTCGAGCTGAGCATACCTTTTAACGTGACTTTTCTCCCCTAAGAAGTAGTAGGTAAAAAGCTTTAGCACTCTCAGACGTCGAGCTGAGCATACCATTTAACGTGACTTTTCTCCCTCTAAGAAGTAGTAGGTAAAAAAAAGCACTAGCCGACTTAGACGTCGTGCTGAGCATACATTTTAATATGACTTTTCTCCACCTAAGAAGTAGTAGGTAAAAAGCATTAGCCGGCTCAGGAGCTGAGCATACCTTTTAACATGACTTTTCTCCCTCTAAGAAGTAGTAGGTAAAAAGTGGTAGCCGGCTAAGATGCCGAGATGAGCATACCTTTTAACGTGACTTTTCTCCTCCTATGAAGTTGTAGGTAAAAAAAGCACTAGCCGACTTAGACGTTGAGCTGAGCATACATTTTAATATGACTTTTCTCCCCCTAAGAAGTAGTAGGTAAAAACTGGTAGCCGGCTTAGATGCCGAGCTGAGCATACCTTATAACGTGACTTTTCTCCCCCTAAGAAGTAGTAGGTAAAAAAAAAAGCACTAGCCGAATAGACGTCGTGCCTGAGCATACATTTTAATATGACTTTTCTCACCTAAGAAGTAGTAGGTAAAAAGCATTAGCCGGCTCAGGAGCTGAGCATACCTTTTAACATGACTTTTCTCCCTCTAAGAAGTAGTAGGTAAAAAGTGGTAGCCGGCTTAGATGCCGAGTTGAGCATACCTTTTAACGTGACTTTTCTCCCCCTAAGAAGTAGTAGGTAAAAAAAAGCACTAGCCGACTTAGACGTTGGCTGAGCATACATTTTAATATGACTTTTCTCAACCTAAGAAGTAGTAGGTAAAAAGCATTAGCCGGCTCAGGAGCTGAGCATACCTTTTAACATGACTTTTCTCCCTCTAAGAAGTAGTAGGTAAAAAGTGGTAGCCGGCTAAGATGCCGAGATGAGCATGACCTTTTAACGTGACTTTTCTCCTCCTATGAAGTTGTAGGTAAAAAAAAGCACTAGTCCGACTTATACGTCGAGCTGAGCATACATTTTATATGACTTTCTCCCCTAAGAAGTAGTAGGTAAAGAGAGGTAGCCGGCTTAGATGCCGAACTGAGCATTCCTTTTAACGTGACTTTTCTCCCCGTAAGAAGGTAGTAGGTGAAAAAAAGCGCTACCCCGACTTTGACGTCGTGCTGAGCATACATTTTAATATGACTTTTCTCCCCCCTAAGAAGTAGTAGGTAGGGGGGCGTGGCCAACCGCGCATGGAGTAGGCAGCACAAAAGCGGAGCTCCGGGACATCACCCTGTTATTTCCCCTGCACTCACCGACTGGGACCGCTCACCCTGCAATATCGGTCGGGTAAGATCCGCCCCTACACCGACGGCAAGAAAATGCCGAAAAATAAGCCGGCGCAAACACGCGGCAAGGGACCCGACCTACAGTGCGGACCTTCCCAAAATGGCGGCCCCGCTCCTGCAATGCCAGAAAGAGACACGGGCGAAGAAAACCGGCAACCCCCCGCATGAATAAGGTGAGCGCCTCAGCAGCTCAGGCCCTGGGGAGGTTTGCTCCGCTACCCACTCGGGGAAACTAACCAGGGAGGGGAAAAACAAGCTGAAGCCATGACTCTTAACACTGAAGGCCCCACAGAGAGTAACCCCTCCCCCCTACCATACAACTGAAAACCCTGAACCGACTCTAGGGGAAATACTGCAAATACTACATATGAACCATGCCACAGTACTTAACAGGCTGGATGCTATTAAACTGGATTTTAATATTATGAAACAAGATGTACAAAAGCTGAGAGAGCGCACACAAGAAACAGAAAGACGCATCTCTGACCTAGAGGACACCACACAACCTCTGCAAACTACCATGAGGGAGCACTCACGAGAAATTGCCGCCCTACAAGCTAAAACAGACGACCTGGAAAATAGATTGCGGCGCAATAATATTAGAGTGGTGGGCATACCTGAAAGAGCAGAGGGAAGACAAGTGGAACTCTTCCTAGAAAACTGGCTGATGCAAACATTTGGGAAAGACACATTTTCACGGAACTTTGTGTTAGAACGGGCCCACAGAGTCCCAAGCAAAGCCCCACCACCAGGTGCCCGTCCTCGCCCAATCATAGCCCGTTTACTCAATTACAGAGATAGGGACAAAATACTGCAAGCTGCCAGAACCCTGGGATCTATACAATTCGAAAACCAGAGAGTGTCCATTTTCCCAGACTTCTCTATGGAAGTTCGTAACCAAAGACTCAAGTTTACAGCAATAAAAGAAAAACTCAGGAAACTACAACTCCCATACTCTATGTCCTTTCCGGCAAGATTGCGTATAGTGAAAGATGACAGAGCTTATTTCTTCACATCACCGGAGGAGACACAAAAATGGCTGGAGTCTGCTAACCCACCGCCCTCCCCCCCAAAGGAGCCACGAGTTTCCGACCACACAGCCTCAGGAACCTGAATAGGCATATATTGGAAACACCCATCATCACCCTTTAAAGGCCCAACATGGCCTCCCGGAAGACTGCTGCATAAGAAGTTCATCTAATCCAAACTCCTAACCGGAACTTTGGAATCAAGGAACTGGAATCAGTACTCTTTGATTCTCACCCCTCCTAAAAGTTTTACCATGTTTTATTGTTACAGGGAAAAAACCTGCTCAAGTTGGGATGGGCGGGTAGGGTGGGCTGGGCCTCAGAAATTCTTATGGAAACGTGTGCATGCTCTGCTGTTTTTTTCTCCCTTTCTTCCCTAACCAGATCTTTACCCGCAAGAAGCCAGAACACTAGCTCTAACCAACAGGACTACTCTACAGACTTGATCGACATCAGGACATCCTCTCTACCCATCACCTCGCCAGAAGATCATGGCTGAGGTAAAAGTACTATCTTGGAATGTAAGAGGTTTGGGTAACCCCATAAAAAGAAGCCTGGTGTTTAAGCAGATAAGAAGGATCAAACCGCACTTGATTCTGCTCCAGGAAACACACCTGGATGGAAACAAATTGAGATCATTGCAAAAACCATGGCTGGGAGCTTATTTTCACTCCACATACTCCACTTATGCCAGAGGAGTATCTATTCTTGTATCTAAACAATGCTCTTTCACCCTTACCAGAACTATCACTGACTCTGAAGGTAGATTCGTAATATTGTTATGTTCTTTGCATGGGAAAAGTTATATCATAGCTAATCTGTATTCACCTCCTCCCTTCACGGGGGCCTTGTTAACTATGCTGATGAACAAAATTCTAACTTTACACCTACACCCAATTATAATCCTAGGAGACTTTAATGCTGTAATGTCTGAACAGGAAGACAGACTTCACCCAAGAGTTATTTCCTCCTCAACCCTTCCAAATTGGGCCTCCACCTTTGGCCTTAGTGACCTGTGGAGAAAAAAACATCCAGATGTTAAGAAATATACATGTTTTTCGGCTTCCCACAATACTATGTCCCGTATAGATCTAGCCCTGGGCTCCTCAGAAATCCTTTCTCAACTGACCAAAATTGAAATTCTACCAGGAGGTATATCTGACCATTCACCCCTTTTACTAACGATAGAAGTGAACCCCAGGGCTACGGACAGAATATGGCGTCTTAACAGTTTTTGGGTACAACAGGCTAGCATAACTGAACCTATAGAGGAGGATCTCAAAGCCCATATAGAAATAAACCTACATTCGACCACCCCCCAAAATATGTGGGATGCATTGAAGGCCTACACTAGAGGTGCATTTATCCAACATATCAAGAGTTTTAATAATAATGCTCGGAGGAAAATTGCCAACTTAGAATCCCTAATGACTCAGGCAGAGAAAGAGTTTTGCCAAAGTCCCAACCCTCAAACTAAACTGAGATTCCAAGCCTCACAAACGGCATTACAAAACCGCTCAAATAACACAAGTTAAAAAAAACACAGTTGTATTACAAGGCCAACATATTTGCAACGGGAGATAAAAATGGCAAACTATTAGCCATGTTATCCAAAGACGCCTCCCCACTGACTACTATCCCAGCAATTAGGGATGCAACAGGAACTATTGTTACTGATCCAGACGAAATAAATCAGGCTTTTGTGAAATATTATAAAAATTTATATTCCTCTCGAACTAAACACACAAGGGACACTCTTTCTTCATACCTTAAAGATATTCCCCTCCAAACCCTTGAACCCCAGGACAGTTTACTGCTAGAGGGACCTATTACTGAATTAGAACTACAAGAAGCCATCTCATCCCTATCACCTGGGAAAACACCGGGACTAGATGGCCTTCCCACTGATGTTTATCTAAAATACGAAAAACTGTTGGTACCTTTATTATTGCCTCTATTTAATGGGATTCTGGAGGGGGCGGACCTGCCACCCTCTATGAGCGAGACTTTAATTACTTTGATTCTGAAACCTGAGAAAGACCCCCTCAATTGTGCCTCATACCGCCCAATATCGTTAATAAATGTAGATGCCAAAATTTTAGCCAAAATTTTAGCCCGAAGACTTAATTTGGTAATTACCAAAATAATTTCTCCAGATCAAACGGGTTTTATCCCAGGCCGAATGACAGACATCAACATTCGGAGACTTTTCACAAATATGAACATCGCACATGATAACTCAGGAAATAGGATTATAGCGACCCTTGACAATGAAAAAGCCTTTGATTCCGTGGAATGGGACTACCTCTGGGCAACTATGGGAAAAATGGGAATCAAAGGCAACTTTCTCAATTGGACAGCCATGTTATACAATAATCCAGTGGCACGAATCAAAACAAACCAGACAGTCTCACCCTTATTCTCGCTCTTTAGGGGGACTAGGCAGGGATGCCCCCTCTCGCCCCTATTATTTGCAATTGCGATGGAACCGTTAGCCTCTCTTTTAAAATGTAATGCTGAAATTAAAGGCTTGTGTATAGGGTCTATTACAGAGAAAGTTGCTATGTACGCTGATGATACTTTACTGTTCCTAGAGAACCCCTATAACGCCCTAGACTCTGCACTAAATGTAATAAATAGACATACAGAATTCTCTGGTTTATCTATAAATTGGGGGAAATCCCAAATTTTCCCAATAGACACGTTTCAACTTGAAAGTCACAGGTATAAGGCTCAGCTACCTTGGGTCTCTACCTTTAAATATCTAGGAGTACATATCCATAGGGACCTGAACCAATTTGTTGAACTTAACTTAAACCCCTTGTTAACCTTGATGGAAAAGAAAACCAAAAACTGGAACAACCTCCCCCTAACACTTCTTGGTCGTATTAATCTTTTTAAAATGGTTCTGTTACCCAAATTCACCTACTTATTTTTACAAGCTCCTATTCAGGTCCCCAACCAATTCTTCCAAAAGCTTAAATCCTTACTGAATACCATGTATTGGGGCGGAACATCACCTAGAACAGCTCTAACAACACTGCAACATCCTTCAGATAAAGGGGGCCTAGCAGCACCTAATATGTTCTTATACTATCTAGCTACAAAATTAGTTACGGTATGGAGGTGGGCCTCGTCGCCCCCTGACATTGCGTGTACAACACTTGAAGCAAAATTGGTAAACTCTTATGAAGCCCTTAAAAACTTGTTATATAGGGGAACCAAAAACCAGAATAAAATTTCCCCCCTAATGAGAGCGACTATACACAGCTGGAAAACCGCCCTAATCTACTTCCCTAGAGGGGAAACTCACTATTCTACTCATACCCCCTTGTGGTATAACCCCAATCTCCCCCACCTCCAGACAGTACCAGATCCCAGTGTTTGGGCACAATATGGTATAAAATATATAGAACAGGTCATTTCACAAGGTGAAATATCTACTTTTAATGCCCTCAAAGAAAACTTTAACCTACCCAATAAAATGCTCTTCCGTTTTCTCCAGCTGCGACATGCCCTCCAAATGCAATTAGGTAGGGAACATATTGATACCTCCCCCAGGAGAATAGAAGATTTAGTCTTCAACCCGGGACTAATAAAACCCGTTTCCCAATTCTATTCTCTCCTGAACAATCCCAAAGAACCCGTTTTAGACAAGCTCTATATAAAATGGGTAGTGGATATCCCTCAACTGACTTTGGAAAGTTGGAATGAAATTCTTGAAACAAATAATTCGCCATTAATTAATTCAAAAGATAGAATGATTCAATTTAGATACCTTCATAGAACATACTTGACCCCCCACAGATTGCACCTAATCAAACCTTCTATACCCGATGTCTGCCCAAGATGCCAAAACTCCCCGGCTGGCTTCATACACATGATATGGGCATGTACCCAGATCCAAAGATTCTGGATCAAAATAACACAAGAAATCAGCTCTCTTCTAGCACTCATAATTTCAATGGATATATCCCTTCTCATCCTTAACCAAACTGAAGATACGGCTCCCACGGTTGCTGAAAGGACTCTAATATGTTTCCTCCTCATACAAGCAAAACGGTTGATAGCCCTCAAATGGAAGTCAGAACGTCCCCCAACAAAAACTCAATGGATTGAACTGGTAAATAATTCAATTCCCCTATATCGACTAACCTATATTAGTAGAGGCTGTCCAAAAAAATTTGAGAAAATATGGACCCCATGGTTGTCTGAGCATCTCCCCGCATTCTTGGTTCAGAGCGAACACCCATAATACCCAACACCGTGCACCTCAACTGGACCCGGCTCACCCCGCCCCCCTCCTCCCCCAATCCCCTCCCCCCCACTCTGGGAGAAACAACAGTAGACACAGTTTATTGGGAAAATTCTTCAACTGTTTATTGTATATTAAAGATGACTGTATATGTATCTAGACATTCTTTTGTAATATCATAATTAATATTTTCACAAATTATTACATTGCTCAAAGGAACCTTTTTACAAATTGAATGTTAATGATGTCATCTAATGTTTTGATGTATAACTTTTATTCGACTACAGTCATGTATCACAAGATTGCAAAATATTTCAATAAAAAGGAAGTTTGAAAAAAAAAAAAAAGAAGTAGTAGGTAAAAAAAAGCACTAGCCGACTTAGACGTCGTGCTGAGCATACATTTTAATATGACTTTTCTCCCCCTAAGAAGTAGTAGGTAAAAAGTGGTATCCGGCTTAGATGCCGTGCTGAGCATACCTTATAACGGGAGTTTTCTCCCCCTAAGAAGTAGTAGGTAAAAAAAACACTAGCCGACTTAGACGTCGAGCTGAGCATACCTTTTAACGTGACTTTTCTCCCCCTAAGAAGTAGTAGGTAAAAAAAAGCACTAGCCGACTTAGACGTCGAGCTGAGCATACATTTTAATATGACTTTTCTTCCCCTAAGAAGTAGTAGGTAAAAAGCATTAGCTGGCTCAGGAGCTGAGCATACCTTTTAACATGACTTTTCTCCCTCTAAGAAGTAGTAGGTGAAAAAAAGCACTACCCGGCTTAGACGTCGTGCTGAGCATACATTTTAATATGACTTTTCTCCCCCTAAGAAGTAGTAGGTAAAATGTGGTAGCCGGCTTAGATGCCGAGCTGAGCATTCCTTTTAACGTGACTTTTCTCCCCCTAAGAAGTAGTAGGTAAAAAAAAGCACTAGCCGAATTAGACGTTGAGCTGAGCATACATTTTAATATGACTTTTCTCCCCCTAAGAAGTAGTAGGTAAAAAGCATTAGCCGGCTCAGGAGCTAAGCATACCTTTTAACATGACATTTCTCCCTCTAAGAAGTAGTAGGTAAAAAGTGGTAGCCGACTTAGACGTCGAGCTGAGCATACCTTTTTAATGTGACTTTTCTCCTCCTAAGAAGTAGTAGGTAAAAAAAAGCACTAGCCGACTTAGACGTCGAGCTGAGCATACCTTTTAACGTGACTTTTCTCCCCCTAAGAAGTAGTAGGTAAAAAAAAGCACTAGCCGACTTAGACGTCGAGCTGAGCATACCTTTTAACGTAACTTTTCTCCTCCTAAGAAGTAGTAGGTAAAAAAAAGCACTAGCCGACTTAGACGTTGAGCTGAGCATACATTTTAATATGACTTTTCTGCCCCTAAGAAGTAGTAGGTAAAAAAAAGCACTAGCCAACTTAGACGTCGAGCTGAGCATACCTTTTAACGTGACTTTTCTCCCCCTAAGAAGTAGTAGGTAAAAAAAAGCACTAGCCGACTTAGACGTCGTGCTGAGCATACATTTTAATATGACTTTTCTCCCCCTAAGAAGTAGTAGGTAAAAAGTGGTATCCGGCTTAGATGCCGTGCTGAGCATACCTTATAACGGGACTTTTCTCCCCCTAAGAAGTAGTAGGTAAAAAAAAACACTAGCTGACTTAGACGTCGAGCTGAGCATACCTTTTAACGTGACTTTTCTCCCCCTAAGAAGTAGTAGGTAATAAAAAGCACTAGCCGACTTAGACGCCGAGCTCAGCATACATTTTAATATGACTTTTCTTCCCCTAAGAAGTAGTAGGTAAAAAGCATTAGCTGGCTCAGGAGCTGAGCATACCTTTTAACATGACTTTTCTCCCTCTAAGAAGAAGTAGGTAAAAAGTGGTAGCCGGCTTAGATGCTGAGCTGAGCATTTCTTTTAATGTGACTTTTCTCCCCCTAAGAAGTAGTAGGTAAAAAAAAGCACTAGCCGACTTAGACGTTGAGCTGAGCATACATTTTAATATGACTTTTCTCCCCCTAAGAAGTAGTAGGTAAAAAAAAGCACTAGCCGACTTAGACGTTGAGCTGAGCATGCATTTTAATATGACTTTTCTCCCCCTAAGAAGTAGTAGGTAAAAAAAAGCACTAGCCGACTTAGACGTTGAGCTGAGCATACATTTTAATATGACTTTTCTCCCCCTAAGAAGTAGTAGGTAAAAAGTGGTAGCCGGCTTAGATGCCGAGCTGAGCATACCTTTTAACGTGACTTTTCTCCTCCTAAGAAGAAGTAGGTAAAAAAAAGCACTAGCCGACTTGGACGCCGAGCTGAGCAGAACTTTTAACGTGACTTTTCTCCCCCTAAGAGGTAGTAGGTAAAAAGTGGTAGCCGGCTCAGATGCCGAGCTGAGCATAACTTTTAACATGACTTTTCTCCCCCTCAGAAGTAGTAGGTAAAAAGCTTTAGCACTCTCAGACGTCGAGCTGAGCATACCTTTTAACGTGACTTTTCTCCCTCTAAGAAGTAGTAGGTAACAAAAAAGCACTAGCCGACTTAGACGTCGAGCTGAGCATACCTTTCAACGTGACTTTTCTCCCCCTAAGAAGTAGTAGGTAAAAAAAAAGCACTAGCCGACTTAGACGTCGTGCTGAGCATACATTTTAATATGACTTTTCTCCCCCTAAGAAGTAGTAGGTAAAAAGTGGTAGCCGGCTTAGATGCCGAGCTGAGCATTCCTTTTAACATGACTTTTCTCTCCCTAAGAAGTAGTAGATAAAAAGCGCTTGCCGGCTCAGACGCCAAGCTGAGCATACCTTTTAACGTAACTTTTCTCAACCTAAGAAGTAGTAGGTAAAAAGCATTAGCCAGCTCAGGAGCTGAGCATACCTTTTAAGGTGACTTTTCTCCCACTAAGAAGTAGTAGGTAAAAAGCGATAGCCGACTCAAATGCCAAGCTGAGCATACCTTTTAACTTGACTTTTCTATCCTTAAGAAGTAGTAGGTAAACAGTGCTAGCCGGCTCAGGCGGCGAGCTGAGCATACCTTTTAACTTGACTTTTCTCCCCCTAAGTAGTAGTAGGTAAAAAGCGTTAGCCATCTCAGACGACGAGCTGAGCATACCTTTAATCATGACTTTTCTCTCCCTAAGAAGTAGTAGGTAAAAAGCGCTAGCAGGCTCAGACGCCGAGCTGAGCATACCTTTTAACGTGACTTTTCCCCCCCTACAAATTAGTATGTAAAAAGCGCTAGCAGGCTCACCCGCCGAGCTGAGCATAACTTTTAACGTGACTTTTCTTCCCCTAAGTAGTAGTAGGTAAAAAGCGTTAGCCGACTCAGACGCCAAGCTGAGCATACCTTTTAACATAACTTTTCTCCCCCTAAGAAGTAGTAGGTAAAAAGCGCTAGTCGACTCAAACGCCAAGCCGAGCATACCTTTTAACATGACTTTTCTCCCCCTAAGAAGTTGTAGGTAAAAATCGTTAGACGGCTCAGACGCCAAGCTGAGCATACCTTTTAACATAACTTTTCTCCCCCTAAGAAGTAGTAGGTTAAAATCGTTATACGGCTCAGACGTCTAGCTGAGCATACCTTTTAACATAACTTTTCTCCCCCTAAGAAGTAGTAGGTTAAAATCGTTATACGGCTCAGACGCCTAGCTGAGCATACCTTTTAACGTGACTTTTCTCTCCCTAAGAAGTAGTAGGTAAAAAGTGGTAGCCGGCTCAGATGCCGAGCTGAGCATACCTTTTAACGTTACTTTTCTCCCCCTAAGAAGTAGTAGGTAAAAAAAAGCACTAGCCGACTTAGACGTGGAGCTGAGCATACCTTTTAACGTTACTTTTCTCCCCCTAAGAAGTAGTAGGTAAAAAGCGCTAGCCGGCTCAGACGCCGAGCTGAGCATACGTTTTAACATGACTTTTCTCCCTCTAAGAAGTAGTAGGTAAAAAGCGCTAGCCGGGTCAGACGCCAAGTTGAGCATAGCTTTTAGTGTGACTTTTCTCCCCCTAAGAAGTAGTAGGTATAAAGCTCTTGCCGGCTCAGACGCCAAGCTGAGCATAGCTTGTAATGTGCCTTTTCTCCCCCCTAAGAAGTAGTAGGTTAAAAGCTCTAGCGGGGTCCGACACTGAGCTGAGCATAGCTTTTAACGTGACTTTTCTCCCCCCTTAGAAGTTGTAGGTAAAAACGCTAGTTTAGTCAGACACCGAGCTGAGCATAGCTTTTAACGTTACTTTTCTCTCCCCCTAAGAAGTAGTAGGTAAAAATTGCTAGCCGGCTCAGACGCCGAGCTGAGCATACCTTTTAACGTTACTTTTCTCCCCCTAAGAAGTAGTAGGTAAAAAGCGCTAGCCGGCTCAGACGTCTAGCTGAGCATACTTTTTGACGTGACTTTTCTCTCCTTAAGAAGGTGCATGCAAAAAAGAGCTAAATGTCTCAAATGCCAAGCTGAACATGCATTTTTAATTTGACTTTTCTTTCTCTAAGAATGTGCACGCAAAAAGAGCTAAACCTCTCAAATTCCAATTTGAACATGCATTTTTAATTTGACTTCTCTCTTTCTATGAAGATGTAGTTAAAAAACGCTAACCATTTCAAATGCTAAGTTGAACATGTATTTTTAGTTTTACTTTTCTCTTTCTAAGAATCTGCAGTTAAAAAACGCTAACCGGCTGAAATCAGGGCCGGAACTAGCGGTAGCCAGAGTAGACACGTGCCTTGGGCGCAAACTGGGGGGCGCATGGCACGTACCTGCTCTGTCGCCTACCTGCTCTGTCGCCTACCCCATGTCCGGTCCCGTCTCTCCCCAGCAGCCGCTTGAATCTTTATGCGTAAATGCGCTTCTGCGCATGTGTGCACGAGCACAGTTTCACGCATGCGCGCTTGAGCACAGTTTCACGCATGCGCAATTGAGCTCAATATCAGCTGGCGCCGTTGTCGGCACGGCTCTGGCTGAAATGCTAAGTTGAACATACCTTTTAATTTCACTTTTCTCTTTCTAAGAAGGTGCAGGCATTAACCGGCTCAAATAGTAAGTTGAACATACCTTTTAATTTTACTTTTGAAATGAAATTTTTACATATGACACTCTGGCTACTACAATATAAACACCCGGCATGTGTATTATGTGCCATGAGACCCCCTAACAGTATGGAGACCATAGAAAACCATATATTTTCCGAAAGTACACATTCTGATTAATCTAAATTACATCTTTCTATTGCAAACTACCAAACAGCAAAGCTATGCTAAACATGCAAACCTAAAGAACTGTTATGATTTTTTTTATTTGCTTAGCTCGCCTCACCTGTGTCAGCATCCTACGTGGGTGGGCAGTCACTGATGATTTGTTTTTTTAGTATTTTTGATCTTTAGTATAGTTTGTTTGTATCTACTAATGATTGTATTTTAAAGGAAATAGCAGTTGAGGGTAAAAGAGCCATCAGGGCAGTTAACTCAAGAGAAAACGAAACGACTCAAGAGAACTAATCTCCCTTTAGAATTTCCCTCTGATGATATTCTTGGTATGATACTTTTTAAGAAAATTAAAATTAAAATTGCAAAACATGAGCTCAACCAATAAGGACTGTGTTGAACATACTTTCAAATCCTTGACGGTTGCAGCATCGATTCTGCACCTTTTCCTTTCGCCCCAAGCACATACCTTCCATCCCCAAATAATACATACACACACCACTGGTTTGGAAAGAGATGGCCGCAGTTGTTTATTTTAACACAGTAATAATAATAAATAACATGTATAACATTTTAACCTTTTACTAACCGTTTGTATAACAAACCTTTAACCTTTATAACATTATGACCCCACCCGAGGGAAGGGGAATGTGGGTGGGGTGGCTGTACCCCAATTGTAAAGGTAGGTTCCTGTTCCATTCTCCCAAGCCCTAAACCGGGCTGCCTACATTCCCATGAGGACCCAGGTCTACCTTGCTACTTCCACTCACTTTGAAATACCCCCTTTTAACTTGCCCTGGGGGTCCTTGTAAAGGTACCCTCCGCCAACTGCGACATAAACCACCCATCTACGGGAGGGCGGGATGCTGCGTCCTGCTGCCTCCACGTCCCGGCGCCAAATGTAATTATCCTCTCTTCTCTCGCGAGCCCAGGGTCCCTCCAGCCAATCACCGCCTGTAATAGAAAAAAGGGGGTGTGCCGGCGCACTCCTACGCGCCGTCAAGGCCCTGCTACCCCTACCCGGGTTGTGGGGTCCCATTATTGAACTATTGTTTTCTGTGATATTTTTGTCACTGAACTGCTGCCTTAAAGGGGTTGTTCACCTTCCAGCACTTTTTCAGTTCAGTTGGTTACAGATAATTCACCAGAAATAAACACCACATAATAAATCTGACCCCAGGATTATTTCTTCAACAAAATACTTAGTTATGTAGAACACTGACGTAACTATTATTGCTGAGTTACCTCTGAATGTCCTGATGGCTGGTATTAATATACATAATTTTCAGTACGATTGGGTAATACTTGTTTGCTATGAACTGAGTTGTCTCCAGCAATAACAAATGAATTGACCAATGATCTCTCACCAGCTTTAGTAACTAGTGATAGTGTCAGGTACTCACCGATCCTCAGGCGGTGCGATGCGTTCCAGTGACTTCACGACGCACACGTTTACATCATAAACACATGCAAGAGGTGTTTTCTCGACTACGTTCACATAGTCTAGTAGTCAAAGCGGAAAAATGTGAATTTGAAAAGGCTCAAATTGAATTTTAGTGGTTTGTCATTTCCACTAATGGCATTGTTATGGATGCTAAGAAGGTATCGGCTATCCGTGACTGGCCAATTCCTAATGATCGCAAGGCAGTTTCTAAGATTCATTGGGTTTTCTAATTTCTACCGTAAGTTTATACGTAACTTTTCTGGTATCATTAAACCACTTACTGATCTCACTAAACAAAAACTCAAGTTTCAATGGTCCATTTCAGCTCAAACAGCCTGCTCTCACTCATCCGGAACCATCTCTGCCCTTTATCCTGGAGGTTGATGCTTCTGAAGTTGCCGTTGGAGCTGTCCTTTCTCAATGTTCTGTTCCTCAAGGATTATTACATCCAGTGGCATTCTTTTCCAGAAAATTATCTGGGTCGGAGGAACAGAACTATGACGTTGCTGACAGAGAGCTTTTATCTATCAAATGGGCTCTAGAGGAATGGAGGCATCTTCTGGAAGGGGCTGCACATCCAATTCTAGTTCTTACTGACAATAAGAATTTGGAGTATCTTCGCTCTGCCAAAAGACTCAGGCCCAGGCAGGCTCGATGGGCACTTTTTTTTCACGTTTTCAGCTCCATATTATCGGCCTGGTTCTAAGAATGTCAAGGCTGATGCTTTATCTCGGATGTTTTCCCCGGATTCTTCTAGGTCTTTTGGGGCTAATCCTGTTCTTCACCCAAATTCTTTTTACTTCTGAAGCCCTCTTTTCTTCAAAAGGTGAAAGAGCTTTGTACTCCGGATTCTATACCTGGAACCCCTATGTTAAGATCTCAAGAGGGCCTTTATAATTTCAGGGATAGACTTTTTGTCCCGTCAAACCTTAGGTTGGAGGCTTTGGGATATGTTCATGATGTTCCCCTTGCAGGACACTCTGGCTTTCGAAAGACTCTTGACTTGGCTCCTCGTCACTTCTGGTGGCCCACCTTGGGTAGTGATTGTGCGAGGTTCGTTCGTTCCTGTGAGATTTGTGCTAGGTGCAAAGGAACTACTTCTAAGCCTGTGTGTCTCCTTCATCCATTACCAGTGCCGGATCGCCCTTGGGGCTCCATTTCAATGGATTTTGTTACGGATCTTCCGTGTTCTGAAGGTTTTTCCACTATATATTTTGTGGTGGATAGCTTACTAAGGTGGCCCATTGTATTCCTCTTTGTGGCATTCCTTCAGCCTCTAGTTTGGCTAAGACTTTTGTTCAGGAGATTGTTCGCCTTCACGGTCTTCCGGAAAACATTGTCTCGGATAGAGGAGTACAATTCACTTCAAGGTTTTGGCGAGTGCTATGTGAGGGGTTACAGATTGATTTATCCTTTTCTTCAGGTTATCATCCTCAAACTAATGGACAGACGGAAAGGACGAATCAAACGTTGGAGCAATATTTGAGGTGTTTTTTTGTCCTTTGTACAAGACAATTGGGCCTCACTTCTTCCAATGGCAGAATTTGCTTACAATAACTCTGTTCATTCTTCCACCAAACAGACTCCCTTTTATGCCAATCTTGGGTTTCATCCAACAATGATTCCAGGGATACCCCAGATGGTGCCTGTCCCTGCAGCTCATGAAAGACTTGAGTTTTTAACATCACGACTATTCGCGAGAATTTACCCAAGGCTCAATTGAACTTCAAATACTTTGCCGACAAGAAGAGAGCTCCTGATCCAGAATTTAAAGTAGGAGACAAGGTCTGGCTTTCAACCGTTAATTTAAGATTTAATTAGTCATACGAAAAAATTGGCTCAACGTTTTATTGGACCCTTTAAGATCGTACAATTCTGTTGCGTATAAGCTTCTGCTTCCAAAGTCCTTACGAGTTCATCCAGTTTTTCATGCGGCACTTCTGAAACCAGTGGTCCCGAATCAGTTTGTGGGTCGGAGGTCTCTGGTTCCCGATCCTATCATTGTCTCTGATCATGAGGAATATGAGGTGAGATCAATTCTGGATTCCAGAGTGAGGAACAAGAAGATTCAATATCTTCTCAAGTGGAAAGGTTATGGCTCTGAAGAAAATTCTTGGGAACCTGCTGTTAATGTTCATGCTACCAAACTCGTAAAGAGTTATCATCAGAAGTACCCAAACAAGCCTTCTCAAGTTCACGTCCAAAGGCCGTTCCTAAGGGGGGGCAATGCCAGGTACTCACCGATCCTCAGGCGGCGCAATGTGTTCCAGTGAACAATGCACACGTCGTGATGCCGACGCAGGGGATTCGCTGGGCGCAGCGTATGGACGCAGGCAACTTTATTTCTTTCAGTGCAGAGGTGACTCCAGTGCTCGGACATTGTTTTTCCTAGCTATACTGAGTAAGTGATTCTCTGTTATATCTGAACTTTGGTTTTTGACCCTGCTACTGATTACTTGACTACACTCCTGTTTAACCCTTTGGTACTCTGCTTAATATTGACTACCTGTTGCCGAACTCTGCTTGCTTTTGGCTTACGCTTCCCTGCCTTGACCACTGTTACTTGTTTGAACTTTTGATTACCGCTGCCGACCAGTTTTGCCTTCCCTGGCTACATAATTACATAGTTACATAGTTAAATTGGGTTGAAAAAAGACAAAGTCCATCAAGTTCAACCCCTCCAAATGAAAACCCAGCATCCATACACACACCCCTCCCTACTTTTAATTAAATTCTATATACCCATACCTATACTAACTGTAGAGCTTAGTATCACAATAGCCTTTCACATTATGTCTGTCCAAAAAATCATCCAAGCCATTCTTAAAGGCATTAACTGAATCAGCCATCACAACATTACCAGGGACCTATGCCTCAGCTATTTCTTTGGGAACCTGCATCCTGTGAACAACTACTATCAACTAAACGCCACCTGATCCACCAGTGTTGCGGAGTGAAGCGGCTAATTGCATCACCTGTGCAAACCGTCATATCTGCTGATTATTCTTCAACATCTGCCTGCAGCTGACGCTAAGGTGACTGCCGTGCCAGTATCCTGTGACGTCCTCCTTGCCCTCAATTACTTGCACAGCTAACGCCTAACGCCACGTCTTCCTGTATTTACAGCCACAAGACCCGCTCCACCACAGGCCGGCGCATCCTGCTAGTAATCACAGGCTCCCATACTACGCCTTCACTAGTCTTCCTTGTATCCAGTCGAGGGTGCACTGGTGGGGGAGCTGTAGGGGTTGTCTTCCTCAGCATCCGTGGTTCCTTCCGGTTGAGTAAGTCTGACAGTTAGATATTAATTCGCGTAACCATTACATACAATACGAACAAGACGAATTATATAAATGTATAGCTATTTACATCCTTGCAATTTATTGGTTTCATCGAAATCCAAATAGTTCAATAAATCCAACTTATATTTGGGTTCTGAAAAATTATTATTTTGGAGGGTGCCAAAAGTTAGGCACCCCACAGTGACTGCATTCATTACCTGATACCCTGACCAGTGCTCCTATCAGCAAAAAAACTGCAGCAGCCCAGTTGCCTCTGCAACTTTGGGCGACTTCGGAAATCCAATGCAATCCGGCCGGCGGTTCGTTTCTTGCTGACGGGAAGGCAGAACGGGGGAAATCTCCCCATCTGCCGCCACCCTTAAATCATGTGGAATATGTAAAAAAACAATACATACTTGTGTATACACTTGTGTTAAAACTACCTGAAGTGCACTTTATAGTGGTAATTTACATACCATAGAAGCAGCACGCAAAGGCACCTCTGTATTCAATCAGCATTCAGCATGTTTATTACCCACAATGCAGCATTATTTCCCACAATCCCAGTTCCATTGAGGTTGCTCGGGGAGGTGCACCTGATGTGATTATGTCTAATGCACCAGACTGTATGCATTTGTGCTTGTACTTTGATACATTTGTCATGAGAGCGACGTGTGCCTGATTCTTTTTGATGCATCTGCTCTGCACCTATTTAGACAGGAGGCTGTTGTCTAACACCTGGTACGAAATGTGGTGGTTGCTCCAGGGTTCTCCACCATGAATAAGTGCAGGAGGAAGGCAGTAGCACCTATAAAGTGCAACTATACATGAGTCCAAGGTGCACTTATTGACACAAGTACCTTTAGTGAATGGGAAGCTGAATGTGAGGTTCACAACTGCAGTGTGGTAACTAAATGACTCCTTATATGAGCATGGAAACAAAATGGCAGCAAGGGCAAATTGTTTATAAAAATGTTATTCTGATTGTTATTAGTGATGGGCGAATTTATTCACCAGGTGCGGATTTGCGGCGAATTTGCGCGACTCGCCGCCAGCGAATAAATTTGCGAAACGCCCGCAAATAAATTTGCGAAACGCCCGCAAAATGTTTTTTTTTTAAAAAAATGGGCGCCGGCGTCGAAAAAAAACGGCGCCATTTCGTGAATTTTTCGCCATTTCGCAAATTTTTTGACGAAACGGCGCAAATTCGCCCATCACTAATTGTTATGTTTGAGTGAAACCCATTTGAGCTGGTGTTAACTACAAAGGTACTTTAAAGTTTATGAGCTCTAACATTTTCTATATTTTTTTTGACCTAAAACATCATCTGATTTTTAAACAAGTTCTAAAAGTAGGTTAAGAAAGCTAGTTAAACAAATGAAACAAAATTACAAGCACCACTGTATATATAAATTATATTTAAAAAAAAGAAAACTAAAAATCAGGAGCCTGAAAGAAAACATGGAAGGACAAGAAATGACTTGCAAGATGTTATAGTTTAATATAAAACATTTATTGCTCTTTTAAAAAAAACAAATATTAGCATGATATCATTTTAAGTAAGGTTATAGAAAACTTTGTTAGGGCAGTGGCACAAACCCTCATATATAATAAAAGGCACTAAGTTTGCCCAGGAGCAGTAACCCATAGCAACCAATAAAATGTTGGCTTTTAAAGAGGTGACCATCAAATGCTACCGACTGATTAGTTGCTATAGGTTACTGCTCTTGGGCAAACTTAGTGCCTTTTATTACATAACCCTCTTAAGTGTCGTGTTCCCACTCTCTTGTTTGACAGTCACCTGAAAGCCTGAGGTTTCTGTGGTTCACTCCCTTTGCTGGTTCAGATAATCCCTTCTCCTTCAGATGGATAGTAGTTAAACTTATGTAGATAAGCCAGCGCTATGAGCTCGGGAAAGACAGAAAAAATAGTAATATATATGGGCAGATTTATCAATGGTCAAAGTGTATTTGAGGGAACTTTCTAAGTAAAAAAATTCGAAATTCAAAGTAATTTTTCGGATACTTAGACCAGTATGTTTGAAGTCGAAGTATTCCGATTCGATGGTCGAATATCAAAGCTTTTTCTACTTTGAAATTCGACCCTTGGGTCCGCCCTCCCTACCCCACAGATCCACCCCCTCCACACAGTAAAAAAACAAAACAAAAAAAAACATTGGTGGCTAGGGTTCCCACATATTTATAAAAAATACAAAAAGATTTGTGGTCAGGGACCCCATAAAAAAAAAACTTGTGGTCAGGGCCCCCCCATTAAAAAAAAACATTTGTGGTCAGGGCCCCCATAAAAAAACTTGTGGTCAGGACCCCAAATTAAAAAAAACATTTGTGGTCAGGGACCCCCCATTAAAAAAAACATTTGTTGTCAGGGCCCCCCCATTAAAAAAAACATTTGTGGCCAGGGCCCCCAATTAAAAAACATTTGTGGTCAGGGCCCCCATTAAAAATATTGGTGGCTAGGACCCAGCTGGTAAAAAAAAATTGGTGGCCAGACCCCCCCCCCCCACACACACGTTATAAGAAAATTGGTGGCCAGGCCCCCCATGTTATAAGAAAATTGGTGGCCAGGGCCCCCCTTAAATGTCCATGTAAAAAAAACTTGCCCCCAAGAAGTTTTAAAAAATAAAAAATTGGTGCCCAGGGACCCCCACACAACAGGGACCACAAAGGGTTACCTTTAGGGGGGTCCTGCCATGTAACACTTACTTCATTAGGGTAGCCCATCTGCTGTAAGTGAGCTGCCAACTACAGAAGGGAGATGGGGAGCACAGGTGGCTGCATCTTCTTCCCTTATTGGTCACAGAATTTCAAGTCCTGGTAAAGCTGCATGGTGATTGGATGAGCTGGAGTTGTTCAAACCTCAGCTATCCAATCCCTGAGCAGCTGAACCGGGACATAAACTATGTGACCAATAAGGGAAAGTAATGGACAGAAGATCCCTCCCCCTGCCTTCCTGAAGTTGTCAGCTCTCAGAAAGCAGAGGGGCCGGCTAATTAAGTAAGTGCATCGTGGCCCGGTCCCCCTTACCCTCGGGGCCCCCTACAACTCTCCCCCCTGTACCCCTCTGATGGCAGCACTGCTCCAGATAAACACTCTCTGATATCTTAGAGCTGCGTCAGTTTGAGTGTGGAAGCTGAAGAGTGTGGATGTGCAGGTAAGAGACCTACAATACTTTCATATTTGTGATGATCTAAAATACATGTAAGGACATCATGGCCTTTAACACCACTTAGGTATTGTACTAAAAGAAAATGTGGTGTTCCCCACACTGCAACTTCTCCAAAAGGACTGTTTAAAAAGATGGTTTAGTTAGGAGTTGAATGCAGGGGGAGTAAAAACAGACTTCGTAGTGGGTCATGTGACCAGTGATGTCATAATGCTCACTCCAGATACAAACTCTCTTGTAGTGTAGCATCTGATTTGAGCTGCGTCAGTTTGAGTGCGTTAGCTGAAGAGTGTGGATGTGCAGGTAAGAGACCTACAATATTTTCATATTTGTGATGATCTAAAATACATGTTAGGACATCATGGCTTAGTTAGGAGTTGGATGCAGGGGGAGTAAAAACAGACTTCGTAGTGGGTCATGTGACCAATGATGTCCTAATGCTCACTCCAGATACAAACTCTCTTGTAGCATCTGATTTGAGTTGTGTTAGTGTGAGTGAGGAAGCTGAATTGTGTGGCTGTGCAGGTAAGAGACCTACAACTGAACTGAATAGAAATATTAAAATGTAAAAAGGGTCACTTTTATATGCCACTGTTCCATGGTATATATAGGGAAGACCATTATGATCATTGAGAAGAGATTTTATATACATACATTTCATATCAATTGGGTCAATTAATAAATAGTGATGGGCGAATTTATTCACCGGGCGCAAATTGTTGGTGAATTCCCGCGATTCGCCACCGGCGAATAAATTTGCTAAGCCGCCGTGAAAATTCGCCGGCGTCAAAAAAAACATGGACGTCAGCATCAAAAACGAGAAGCCAGCACCTTTTAGTGAATTTTTCACCATTTTGCGGGAAATTCGTGAATTTTTCAACTAAGCGAAACGCCCCAAATTCGCCCATCACTAGAAATAAAAGACACTAAGTTTGTCCAGGGGCAATAACCCATAGTAACCAATAAGCAGATAGAATTTACTAGTCACCAATTCAAATACAAGCATCCTATTGGTTGCCATGAGTTACTGCTCCTAGGCAATCTTAGTGCCTTATACTATATATGGGGATACAACAGTATTGGATAGATGATCACCTTACCTTTGAGTTAACGTTTCGTATGACGTAGAGCGTGATGTTCGGAGACAATTTGGTGTTCATTTTTTTCATTTTTCATTTCTTTAGCTCTTTACTCAGCAGCTCTCCATTTTGCAAATTCAGCAACCTGGTTGCTAGGGTTCAAACTACCCTAGCAACTATACACTGATTTGAATAAAAGACTGGAATATTAGTAGAATAGGGCCTGAATAGAAAGATTAGTAATAAAAAGTAGCAGGTCAGCGACCCTATTTCAAAGCAAGAAAGATTCAGAAGAAAAAGGCAAAAAAATTATAAATAAATAATGAAGACTATCAGAGTTGTGCCACTTTTTTTATGAGCAAATAGACATCATTCACCGGTTCCACTGCATCAGTAGTGTTATTGGTGTTTTTGTTTTGTCAAGAAATTGTCAAAAAAGCCAATATTTGTACACAAAGTGAAAAATAGAAAACTAACCAGTGTATGGTTCACCTTTAAAAATAATTATTACAAAAAATGAGATGTTAAAACCACACTTTGGCAAAATACGTAAGCTCACGTGCCACGCCAAGGCCCCTCATTGTACGTGAGTCCTACACTACATTTGTGAGCATTCTAAGCCTGTAGTGCATTTAAAATGAAGTCCCCCAGCAACCAATGTGACTGAGTAGTAAGACCATTGCACACTTACCCTTAGCTCAGGAGTTCTAGTTAGAAAACAGGGAGTTTTTAAGCCCCAGCAAACAAACCTAAACCTGTGAATAATTACCTTCCTACACAATCTATTAGCATTTTAATTTGAAGTGCATTTAAAATTAAGTCCCCCAGTAGAAAATGCAATTGAGTAATCAATCACCATGGGGCTATAGTGAAAAAGCAAGGAGCTTTTTAGCCCCAGCCAATTAACATACATCTATAAATAATTTCCTGTTTTAAAGGCTGAATGACAGCTATAGGCAATATTTGGCTACGATTTGTACACAAAACACAGAAAAAAATTTCCAGTGCTCGGTCTAACCCTTGCTGTGGCATTGACTAGCTGCTAAAAACACCCTCAGTCTAACCCACATTCTGGAGTTGACCAGCTGCTATGAATGATAAAAAGCAAATATTTGTACACAAAGAAAAAGAGAAAAATTGCCAGTGCACTCTTTTTTATGTTGCATAGCCTTATTGCATGTACATACTAGTGATGTGCGGGTCGAGAATTTCTCGACCCTAACCCACCCGCTCCCTTCTCCCATCCGACCCGGCCCGCTGCTCCCCTTTATTTATAGACCCGCGCCCGCCCGCGGGCAGGAGGAAGTCTATAAATTCCGGTGCCGGAAGCCAGCAGTACTAGGTCGCGGGCTGGTAGAGCAGGAACAGCTCGACCCGCAACCACACGTGACTGGCACATTTTCTCCGAGGGTCGACCCGACCCGCGGGTCTTCTCTCTTAAGAAGTAGTAGGTAAAAAGTGCTAGCCGACTCAGACGCCAAGCTGGGCATACCTTTTAACATGACTTTTCTCTCCCTAAGAAGTAGTAGGTAAAGAGCGCCAGCCGGCTCAGCCGCCGAGCTGAGCATAACTTTTAACGTGACTTTTCTCCCCCTAAGTAGTAGTAGCTAAAAAGCGTTAGCCATCTCAGACAACGAGCTGAGCATACCTTTAAACGTGATTTTTCTCTCCCTAAGAAGTAGTAGGTAAAAAGTGGTAGCCGGCTCAGATGCCGAGCTGAGCATACCTTTTAACGTAGTAGAAGAAGTAGTAGGTAAAAAGCTTTAGCCCTCTCAGACGTCGAGCTGAGCATACCTTTTAATGTGACTTTTCTCCCCCTAAGAAGTAGTAGGTAAAAAAAAGCACTAGCCGACTTAGACGTCGAGCTGAGCATACCTATTAACGTGACTTTTCTCCCCCAAAGAAGTAGTAGGTAAAAAAAAGCACTAGCCGACTAAGACGTCGAGCTGAGCATACCTTTTAACGTGACTTTTCTCCCCCTAAGAAGTAGTAGGTAAAAAAAAGCACTAGCCGACTTAGACGTTGAGCTGAGCATACATTTTAATATGACTATTCTCCCCCTAAGAAGTAGTAGGTAAAAAAAAACACTAGCCGACTTAGACGTCGAGCTGATCATACCTTTTAATATGACTTTTCTCCCCCTAAAAAGTAGTAGGTAAAAAGTGGTAGCCGGCTTAGATGCTGAGCTGAGCGAGCTGAGCATACCTTTTAACATGACATTTCTCCCCCTAAGAAGTAGTAGGTAAAAAAAGCACTAGCCGACTTAGACGTTGAGATGAGCATACATTTTAATATGACTTTTCTCCCCCTAAGAAGTAGTAGGTAAAAAGCATTAGCCGGCTCAGGAGCTAAGCATACCTTTTACATGACTTTTCTCCCTCTAAGAAGTAGTAGGTAAAAAGTGGTAGCCGCGACTTAGACGTCGAGCTGAGCATACCTTTTAACATGACTTTCTCCTCCTAGAAGTAGTAGGTAAAAAGCTTTAGCCACTCTCCAGACGTTGAGTCTGTATGCAACCTGTTAACGTGACTTTATCTCCCTCCTAAGAAGTAGTATGGGTAAAAAAAAGCACTAGCCGACTTAAGCGTACGAGCCTGAGCAATACCTTTTACTCAATTCCTTCTTGTTTATTGATAATTTTCGCGGTAGGGGTTATACAGAAAGAAGAGAGCGAGAAAAGGGTAAGGGTAGGGATCTGCAAAATCCACATAAGGATCCAAGGAACATTATGAGCAGTTGTGAGCAACAAGTTATTACTCACATTTTTATCGAGTCTCAATCCACAGAAGAACAATCTGCACAATCACTTTTTAGTATTAACAGAGTACAATAATAATTAAATAGGTCACCATTTCAAGCTGGTCATTATCTATGATCAGAACCAAAGATCTTTCAAGGAGAGGGGACTTTAGTATTTTCAAGAAAATTTAACCAAGGAGACCATATCTTCCAATAAGTGGTACTTTTATTGTGTATAATATATGTGATCTCTTCCATTTGCCTCACATCTTCCACCGCGGCCAACCAATCATTAGAGTTGGAGGTTCAGGAGATTTCCATTTTTTCGGGATTAACGACTTTGCAGCATGGAGGAGATGAGAGGCAAGTGGGTCAGTAATTGGTTTACTCTTGTCAAATTTTATATTTAACAGAATTGTTTCTGGGACATTCCATTTTAAATTTTGAGCCAGTGACATTATTAAGTATTGCTAGTACGTTCTCCCAATATTTTTTGCATCAGTGGGCATGACAACCAAATATGTACATGTGTGCCTTCCGCAGAGTTACATCTCCAGCAATTCCCAGAAAGATTTGGATACCATTTTTTAAGTTTGCTGGGTGTGCGATGCCATCTCATGATCAGTTTGTATACTGATTCTCTTGTTTTGGACGCTTTTGCAGATTTGTTTATTGTTCTGAGAATACCTCTCCATAAATCATCAGAAATATCTATTTTAAGTTCTTTCTCCCATTCTAAGCGTTGGCGATCTCGGATATGTAGCTGACGTATCCAATAATAATTTATATAGTCCAGAGAGAGGTTTATCTAGTCTTTATGTGAGGATAAGAGGAGTTCCCAACTCGTTTCAGGCCTGTCCCAATTATATTGTGCGATTGATTGGATAAATTTATGCAATTGGCTGTAAACCCCAATTGTCTCTGGGATGTTGTCCCCCACTTTTTCTGGATCTCAGCCAGTGATATTACTTTTCCTGTTTTTAATTAAATCACTCATTTTCGTCAACCTTGGGCCCCATTTTCCCCATCTAGTGAACGCACCTTTTTCCATGCTGGGTTGGAACTCAGGGTTATAAAGTAGAGGCTGTAATATATAAGGTAAGTCTGACAAACCAAATTGTTTCTTATTTTTATGCCATACCATAAGGGTTGCTCCTATCAAGGGATGTTGAAGAAGTTCTTTAGATAGACTGTCCTTTTCCCTCCACAAATTATTTACAGGGGAAAGCCTACATCACCTGTTCAATGGCACACCAGTCTTTTTTCTTTGTCTCTGAGTTCCAGTCCAAGATCCGAGTTAGGTGAGTTGCAATATAATAAAGGTAGGGGTCAGGCATAACCCAGATCCACCCTTATCTTTAGGTGCAATCCAATAAGCCTGTGTTGAGCATACCTTTTACGTGACTTTTCTCCCTAAGGAAGTAGTAAGGTAAAAAAAAAGCATAGCCGACTTAGACGTCGAAGCTGAGCATACCTTTAACGTGGACTCTTTCTCCCCACTAACGAAGTAGTGGAGCGTAAAAAAAAGCACTAGCCGACTTAGACGTTGAGCTTGAGCATACATTTTAATATGACTTTTCTGCCCTATAAGAAGTTCAGTAGGTAAAAAAAGCAACTAGCCAACTTAGACGTCGAGTCTGAGCAACCTTATTATACGGACTTTTCTCCCCCTAAGAAGTAGTTTGGAGTAAAAAATAAGCACTAGCCGACTTAGACGTCGAAGCGTGAGCATACATTTTAAATATGACTTTTCTCCCCCTAAGAAGTATAGGTAAAAAAAAAGCACTAGCCGACATAGACGTCGTGCTGAGCATACATTTTAATATTGACTTTTCTCCCCTTACAGAAATAGTAGGTAAAAAGCATTAGCCAGGCTCAGGAAGCTGAGCAACCTTTTTAACATGACTTTTCTCCCCTAAGAAGTAGTAGGTAACAAAGTGGATAGGGCCGGCTAAGAGATGCCGAGCTGAGCATTCCTTTAAAGTGGACATTTTCCTCCCCCTAAGAAGTAGTAGGTATAAAAAAAAACAATTAACCGACTTAGACGTCGATGCTGAGTCATACTTCTTAACGTGCACTTTTCTCCCCCTAGAAGTAGGGAGCCTTTGTAGCGAACGTCGGACAAAAAAAAGTTCGCGAAACATATTCGTGAACTGCGCAAAAAACGCGAGCGGTTCGCGAACGGTCGCGAACCCCATACGACTTCAATGCGGAAGCGAAGACTTTAACATCTAGACAAAGACATTTCTGGCCAGAAAAATTGATTTAAAGTTGTTTAAAGGTGCAACGACCTGGACAGTGGCTGCGCCAGAGGGGACAAGGGCAAAATGTATCTGATAAACATAGAATCCTGAGCCTGTGTGTGGCTTGGAAGAGATAGTTTAGCGGGGACGAGCTTGTTAGTGATTTCAGGGACCAGGATGTAGTAAGTTTGCTGGCTAGTAATCCTGCTTATACTGCTACTGTATGTGGAGGAAAGAAGTCTGCAGGGATTTGCAGGACATTTTAGTTTAGGTAGCTTGCGAGCTAGTAAATCTTACTGTCTTCTCTCGTTATAACAACTGACCATACGTTGACTTGTAGGCATTGTTTTGCCCAGTTTTTTTTGGATGCAGCCACTGAAGCGTCACAGTTGCCAAAAAATATGCCATATAAATGCAAATAGTCATTTATTCGCCCCATACGTTGACCTTGTAGACATTGTTTGCCCAGTTTTTTTGGACGCCAGCCACTGAAGCCCCACGAGCTCAGAAAAAATTATGCCATATAAATGGCTGAAAAATAAATTTTTTTTGGTTGCCAGCCACTTAGAAGCACCAGAGGCCAGAATTCTATGCCATATAAAGCCAGAAAAAGTATGCATTTTTTTCGGTCGCAGCCCACTGAAGCACAGTTGACAGGGAGAAAAATTTTATGCCATATAAACTGCTGAAAAGTATAAACTTTGTTGGCTGCAGGCCACGTGAAGCACGATCGCCAGATAACAATCTGCATGCATATAAATCATTGCAGAAAATCATGCAGTGTTTTCTTGTCGCACGGCCACTGAAGCACAGTTGGACAGAAAAATTATGCCATATAAATGCTGAAAATTATAAATTTTTTTGGTTGCAGCCACTGAAGACAGATCGAGGCCAGAAAATTATGCCAATTAAATGATGAAAATATGCATTTTTTATGGTCGCAGCCACTGAAGCACAGGTTGGCAGAAAAAATATGCCATATACAATGCTAAAATAGTCATTTTTGCCATATTACGGTTGAGGTCAACGTATGGCAAAAAATGACTATTTTCAGCATTTATTAATGGCATATTTTTTTCTGGCCTCTGTGCGCAGTGGCTGCGGGCCAAAAAAAACTCGGCAAACAATGCTACAAGGTCAACGTCGTTGACCTTGTAGCATGTTTGCCGTCAGTTTTTTTTTCGGCCGCAGCCACTGAAGCAAACAGAGGCCAGAAAAAAAGTATGCCATTATAAAATGCTGAAAAATAGTCATTTTTTTTGGTCGCAGCCACTTGAAGCACAGTTGCCAGTAAAAATTTTGCCATATAAATGCTGAAGAAATTATAATTTTTCTTGGTTGCAGCCACTGAAGCACAGAAGGCCGAGAAAAATTATGCCATATAAATGGCAGAAAATATGCATTTTTTGGTTGCTACCAACATGAAACAAGCCCCCCCCCCCCCACCCCCCCCCCCGCCCCCCCCACCCACCACCCCCCCGATCGTCCCCCACCCCCTCCCCCCCCTGCCCCGCACACCACCCCCCCCACACATCCTCCCCCCACCCCACCTATCCGCCACAGAGGCAGAAAAAATTATGCCATATGAATATGCAGAAATATGCATTTTTTTGGAAGCAGCCAGCTGAAGCCAGGTTGCCAGAAAAAATATGCCATATAAATGCTGAAAATTAGTCATTTTTTGCCATCGTTGACCTTGTAGACATTGTTTGCCCAGTTTTTTTGTTTGCAGCCACTGAACACAGAGTCCAGAAAAAATAAATCCAGTGGGTTTGCACCCTATGGTTTGTAACGGTCGGCGGAGGAGAGGAGGACGCTAAATGACAGCTGATGTTGGAGTCATCGAGGCTTGAAGAGAAGGACAGCTGCATAGAAGTCAGAACCAAGTCTTCGCGCCTTGCAGAACCCTCCTGAGATCCACCCCTCAGTTCATTTTAATAAAGGTCAGGTAATCGGACACTTTTGTGACCTAGTGCGAGTTTCTTCTCAGTTACAATCCCTCCTGCTGCAGCTGAAGGGTCCTTTCTGAGAAGCAGCATTGAGGCTCTGGGCAAGACAAGAGTTCATGGCAAATTGTAGACAGCTCTGAGCACAGATCATAGCGCTGCGCACCCTCAGTAGATCAGGGTTCATACGCTCCTCAGAGTGTCGATATCTGCAGGTTAAATGCCAGGTTAAGAGAGAGATTAAGTGCTTTTTTTTACCTACTACTTCTTAGAGGGAGAAAAGTCACGTTAAATGGTATGCTCAGCTCGACCGTCTGAGAGTGCTAAAGCTTTTTACCTACTACTTTCTTAGGGGGAGAAAAGTCACGTTAAAAGGTATGCTCAGCTCGACGTCTAAGTCGGCTAGTGCTTTTTTTACCTACTACTTCTTAGGGGGAGAAAAGTCATGTTAAAAGGTATGCTCAGCTCGGCAGCTAAGCCGGCTACCACTTTTACCTACTACTTCTTAGAGGGAGAAAAGTCATGTTAAAAGGTATGCTCAGCTCCTGAGCCGGCTAATGCTTTTTACCTACTACTTCTTAGGTTGAGAAAAGTCATATTAAAATGTATGCTCAGCACGACGTCTAATTCGGCTAGTGCTTTTTTTACCTACTACTTCTTAGGGGGAGAAAAGTAACGTTAAAAGGAATGCTCAGCTCGGCATCTAAGACGGCTACCACTTTTTACCTACTAATTCTTAGTGGGAGAAAAGTCCCGTTATAAGGTATGCTCAGCACGGCATCTAAGCCGGATACCACTTTTTACCTACTACTATCTTAGGGGGAGAAAAGTCATATTAAAATGTATGCTCAGCACGACGTCCTAAGTCGGCTAGTGCTTTTTTTTTACCTACTACTTCTTAGGGAGAGAAAAGTCACGTTTAAAGGTATGCTCAGCTCGTCGTCTGAGATGGCTATGCTTTTACCTACTACTACTTTAGGGGGAGAAAATTCACGTTAAAAGTTCTGCTCAGCTCGGCGTCTAAGTCGGCTAGTGCTTTTTTTTACCTACTACTTCTTAGGGGAGAAAAAGTCACGTTAAAAGGTATGCTCAGCTCGACGTCTAAGTCGGCTAGTGCTTTTTTTTACCTACTACTTCTTAGGGGGAGAAAAGTCATATTAAAATGTATGCTCAGCTCGGCATCTAAGCCGGCTACCACTTTTACCTACTACTTCTTAGGTGGAGAAAAGTCATATTAAAATGTATGCTCAGCACGACGTCTTAAGTCGGGTAGTGCTTTTTTTTACCTACTACTTCTTAGGGGGAGAAAAGTCATATTAAATGTATGCTCAGCTCAACGTCTAAAGTCGGCTAGTGCTGTTTTTTTACCTACTACTTCTTAGGGGGAGAAAAGTCATATTAAAATGTATGCTCAGCTCAACGTCTAAGTCGGCTAGTGCTTTTTTTTACCTACTACTTCTTACGGGGAAGAAAAGTCACGTTAAAAGGAATGCTCAGCTCGGCATCTAGCCGGCTACCTCTCTTTACCTACTACTTCCTTAGGGGGAGAAAAGTCATATTAAATGTATGCTCAGCTCAACGTCTAAGTCGGCTAGTGCTTTTTTTTACCTACAACTTCATAGGAGGAGAAAAGTCACGTTAAAAGGTATGCTCATCTCGGCATCTTAGCCCGGCTACCACTTTTTACCTACTACTTCTTAGAGGGAGAAAAGTCATGTTAAAAGGTATGCTCAGCTCCTGAGCCGGCTAATGCTTTTTACCTACTACTTCTTAGGTTGAGAAAAGTCATATTTAAAATGTATGCTCAGCTCAACGTCTAAGTCGGCTAGTGCTTTTTTTTACCTACTACTTCTTAGGGGGAGAAAAGTCACGTTAAAAGGTATGCTCAGCTCGGCAATCTAAGCCGGCTACCACTTTTTACCTACTACTTCTTAGAGGGAGAAAAGTCATGTTAAAAGGTATGCTCAGCTCCTGAGCCGGCTAATGCTTTTTACCTTACTACTTCTTAGGTTGAGAAAAGTCATATTAAAATGTATGCTCAGCACGACGTCTAATTCGGCTAGTGCTTTTTTTTTACCTACTACTTCTTAGGGGGAGAAAAGTCACGTTATAAGGTATGCTCAGCTCGGCATCTAAGCCGGCTACCACTTTTTACCTACTACTTCTTAGGGGGAGAAAAGTCATATTAAAATGTATGCTCAGCTCAACGTCTAAGTCGGCTAGTGCTTTTTTTTTACCTACAACTTCATAGGAGGAGAAAAGTCCCGTTAAAAGGTATGCTCATCTCGGCATCTTAGCCGGCTACCACTTTTTACCTACTACTTCTTAGAGGGAGAAAAGTCATGTTAAAAGGTATGCTCAGCTCCTGAGCCGGCTAATGCTTTTTACCTACTACTTCTTAGGTGGAGAAAAGTCATATTAAAATGTATGCTCAGCACGACGTCTAAGTCGGCTAGTGCTTTTTTTTACCTACTACTTCTTAGAGGGAGAAAAGTCACGTTAAATGGTATGCTCAGCTCGACGTCTGAGAGTGCTAAAGCTTTTTACCTACTACTTCTTAGGGGGAGAAAAGTCACGTTAAAAGGTATGCTCAGCTCGACGTCTAAGTCGGCTAGTGCTTTTTTTTACCTACTACTTCTTAGGGGGAGAAAAGTCATGTTAAAAGGTATGCTCAGCTCGGCAGCTAAGCCGGCTACCACTTTTTACCTACTACTTCTTAGAGGGAGAAAAGTCATGTTAAAAGGTATGCTCAGCTCCTGAGCCGGCTAATGCTTTTTACCTACTACTTCTTAGGTTGAGAAAAGTCATATTAAAATGTATGCTCAGCACGACGTCTAATTCGGCTAGTGCTTTTTTTTACCTACTACTTCTTAGGGGGAGAAAAGTAACGTTAAAAGGAATGCTCAGCTCGGCATCTAAGACGGCTACCACTTTTTACCTACTAATTCTTAGTGGGAGAAAAGTCCCGTTATAAGGTATGCCTCAGCACGGCATCTAAGCCGGATACCACTTTTTACCTACTACTTCTTAGGGGGAGAAAGTCATATTAAAATGTATGCTCAGCACGACGTCTAAGTCGGCTAGTGCTTTTTTTTTACCTACTACTTCTTAGGGAGAGAAAAGTCACGTTTAAAGGTATGCTCAGCTCGTCGTCTGAGATGGCTAATGCTTTTTACCTACTACTACTTAGGGGGAGAAAATTCACGTTAAAAGTTCTGCTCAGCTCGGCGTCTAAGTCGGCTAGTGCCTTTTTTTTACCTACTACTTCTTAGGGGGAGAAAAGTCACGTTAAAAGGTATGCTCAGCTCGACGTCTAAGTCGGCTAGTGCTTTTTTTTTACCTACTACTTCTTAGGGGGAGAAAGTCATATTAAAAATGTATGCTCAGCTCGGCATCTAAGCCGGCTACCACTTTTTACCTACTACTTCTTAGGTGGAGAAAAGTCATATTAAAATGTATGCTCAGCACGACGTCTAAGTCGGGTAGTGCTTTTTTTTACCTACTAACTTCTTAGGGGGAGAAAAGTCATATTAAAATGTATGCTCAGTCTCAACGTCTAAGTCGGCTAGTGCTGTTTTTTTACCTACTACTTCTTAGGGGGAGAAAAGTCATATTAAAATGTTATGCTCAGCTCAACGTCTAAGTCGGCTAGTGCTTTTTTACCTACTACTTCTTACGGGGAGAAAAGTCACGTTAAAAGGAATGCTCAGCTCGGCATCTAAGCCGGCTACCTCTCTTTACCTACTACTTCTTAGGGGGAGAAAAGTCATATTAAAATGTATGCTCAGCTCAACGTCTAAGTCGGCTAGTGCCTTTTTTTTACCTACAACTTCATAGGAGGAGAAAAAGTCACGTTAAAAGGTATGCTCATCTCGGCATCTTAGCCGGCTACCACTTTTACACTACTATTCTAGAGGGAGAAAAGTCATGTTAAAAGGTATGCTCAGCTCCTGAGCCGGCTAATGCTTTTTACCTACTACTTCTTAGGTTGAGAAAAGTCATATTAAAATGTAATGCTCAGCTCAACGTCTAAGTCGGCTAGTGCTTTTTTTTACCTACTACTTCTTAGGGGAGAAAAGTCACGTTAAAAAGGTATGCTCAGCATCGGCATCTAAGCCCGGCTACCACTTTTTACCTACTACTTCTTAGAGGGAGAAAGTCATGTTAAAAGGTATGCTCAGCTCCTGAGCCGGCTAATGCTTTTTACCTACTACTTCTTAGGTTGAGAAAAGTCATATTAAAATGTATGCTCAGCACGAACGTCTAATTCGGCTAGTGCTTTTTTTTTTTACCTACTACTTCTTAGGGGGAAGAAAGTCACAGTTATAAGGTATGCTCAGCTCGGCATCTAAGCCGGCTACCACTTTTTACCTACTACTTCTTAGGGGGAGAAAAGTCATATTAAAATGTATGCTCAGCTCAACGATCTAAGTCGGCTAGTGCTTTTTTTTACCTACAACTTCATAGGAGGAGAAAAGTCACGTTAAAAGGTATGCTCATCTCGGCATCTTAGCCGGCTACCACTTTTTACCTACTACTTTCTAGAGGGAGAAAAGTCATGTTAAAAGGTATGCTCAGCTCCTGAGCCGGCTAATGCTTTTTACCTACTACTTCTTAAGGTGGAGAAAAGTCATATTAAAATGTATGCTCAGCATCGACGTCTAAGTCGGCTAGTGCTTTTTTTTACCTACTACTTCTTAGAGGGAGAAAAGTCACGTTAAATGGTATGCTCAGCTCGACGTCTGAGAGTGCTAAAGCTTTTTACCTACTACTTCTTAGGGGGAGAAAAAGTCAACGTTAAAAGGTATGCTCAGCTCAGACGTCTAAGTCGGCTAGTGCTTTTTTTTTACCTACTACTTCTTAGGGGGAGAAAAGTCATGTTAAAAGGTATGCTTCAGCTCGGCAGCTAAGCCGGCTACCACTTTTTACCTACTACTTCTTAGAGGGAGAAAAGTCATGTTTAAAAGGTAATGCTCAGCTCCTGAGCCGCTAATGCTTTTTACCATACTACTTCTTAGGTTGAGAAAAGTCAATATTAAAAATGTATGCTCAAGCTCGACGGTCTAATTCGGCTAGTGCTTTTTTTTACCTACTACTTCTTAGGGGGAGAAAAGTAACGTTAAAAGTATGCTCAGCTCGGCATCTAAGACGGCTACCACTTTTTACCTACTACTTCTTAGGGGAGAAAAGTCCCGTTAAAGGTATGCTCAGCACGACATCTAAGCCGGATACCACTTTTTTTACCTACTACTTCTTAGGGGGAGAAAAGTCATATTAAAATGTATGCTCAGCACGACGTCTAAGTCGGCTAGTGCTTTTTTTTTACCTACTACTTCTTAGGGGGAGAAAAGTCACGTTAAAAGGTATGCTCAGCTCGTCGTCTGAGTGGGTAGTTTTTTTACCTACTTCTTAGGGGGAGAATTCACGTTAAAATTTCAGCTCGTCTAAGCCGGCTAGTGCTTTTTACCTACTACTTCTAGGAGGAGAAAAGTCTTAAAAGGTATGCTCAGCTCGGCAAGTGCTTTTTACCTACTACTTCCAGGGGAGAAAAGTCACGTTAAAAGGTATGCTAGCTACGGCTAGTGCTTTTTACCTACTACTTCTTAGGGGAGAAAAGTCATATTAAAATGTATGCTCAGCTCGACGTCTAAGTCGGCTCTTTTTACCTACTACTCTTAGGGGGAGAAAAGTCATATTAAAAGGTATGCTCAGCTCGACGTCTAAGTCGGTAGTGCTTTTTTTTACCTACTACTTCTTAGGGGAGAAAAGTCACTTTAAAAGGATGCTCAGCTCGGCATCTGAGCCGGCTACCACTTTTTACCTACTACTTCTTAGGGGGAGAAAGTCACGTTTAAAGGTATGCTCAGCTCGTCGTCTGAGTCGGCTAATGCTTTTTACCTACTACTACTTGGGGGAAAGTCACGTTAAAAGTTCTGTTAGCTCGGCGTCTAAGTCGGCTAGTGCTTTTTTTTACCTACCACTTCTTAGGGGGAGAAAAGTCATGTTAAAAGGTATGCTCAGCTCGGCATCTAAGCGGCTACCACTTTTTACCTACTACTTCGTAGGGGAGAAAAGTCATATTAAAAATGTATGCTCAGCACGACGTCTAAGTCGGCTAGTGCTTTTTTTTTACCTACTACTTCTTAGGGGGAGAAAAGTCACGTTAAAAGGTATGCTCAGCTCGACGTCTAAGTTGGCTTTAGTGCTTTTTTTTTACCTACTACTTCTTAGGGGCAGAAAAAGTTCATATTAAAATGTATGCTCAGCTCGATGTCTAAGTCGGCTAGTGCTTTTTTTACCTACTACTTCTTAGGGGGAGAAAAGTCACGTTAAAAGGTATGCTCAGCTCGACGTCTAAGTTGGCTAGTGCTTTTTTTTACCTACTACTTCTTAGGGGCAGAAAGTCATATTAAAATGTATGCTCAGCTCAACGTCTAAGTCGGCTAGTGCTTTTTTTACCTACTACTTCTTAGGGGAGAAAAGTACGTTAAAAGGTAATGCTCAGCTCGACGTCTAAGTCGGCTAGTGCTTTTTTTTACCTACTACTTCTTAGGGGGAAGAAAAGTCACGTTTAAAAGGTATGCTCAGCTCGATCGTCTTAAATCGGCTAGTGCTTTTTTTTTACCTACTACTTCTTAGGAAGGAGAAAAGTCACGTTAAAAGGTATGCTCAGCTTGGCGTCTGAGTCGGCTAACGCTTTTTACCTACTACCCACTTAGGGGCGAGAAAGTCACGTTAAAAGTTATGCTCAGCTCGGCAAGGTGAGCCCGGCTAGCGATCTTTACCTACTGCTTCTTAGGGAGAGATAAAGTCATGTTAAAAGGTATGCTCAGCTCGGCATCTGAGCTGGCTACCCACTTTTTACCTACTACTTCTAAGGGGGAGAAAAGTCACGTTTAAAGGTATGCTCAGCTCGTCATCTGAGATGGCCAACAGCTTTTTTACCTACTACTACTTAGGGGGAGAAAAGTCACGTTAAAAGGTATGCTCAGCTTAGCGTCTGAGTCGGCTAGCGCTTTTTACCTTACTACTTCTTAGGGGGAGAAAAGTCACGTTAAAAGTGTATGCTCAGCTCCTGAGCCGGCTAAAGCTTTATACCTATTACTTCTTAGGGGGAGAAAAGTTCACTTCAAAAGGTATGCTCAGCTCCTGAGCCGGCTAATGCTTTTTATCTACTACTTCTTAGTGAGAGAAAAGTCACATTAAAAGGTATGCTCAGCTCCTGAGCTGGCTAATGCTTTTTACCTACTACTTCTTTAGGTTGAGAAAAGTTACGTTAAAAGGTATGCTCAGCTTGGCGTCTGAGCCGGCTTAGCGCTTTTACCTACTACTTCTTAGGGAGAGAAAAGTCATGTTAAAAGGTATGCTCAGCTCGGCATCTAAGCCGGCTACCACTTTTTACCTACTACTTCTTAGGGGGAGAAAAGTCACGTTTAAAAGGTATGCTCAGCTGAACGTCTAAGTCGGCTAGTGCTTTTTTTACCTACTACTTTCTTAGGGGGAGAAAAGTCACGTTAAAAGGTATGCTCAGCTCGGCATCTAAGCCGGCTACCACTTTTTTACCTACTACTTCTTAGAGGGAGAAAAGTCATGTTAAAAGGTATGCTCTGCTCCTGAGCCGCTAATGCTTTTTACCTACTACTTCTTAGGTTGAGAAAAGTCATACTAAAATGTATGCTCAGCACGACGTCTAAGTCGGCTAGTGCATTTTTTTTACCTACTACTTCTTAGGGGAGAAAAGTCACGTTAAAAGGTATGCTCAGCTCGGCATCTAAGCCAGCTACCACTTTTTACCTACTACTTCTTAGGGGGAGAAAAGTCACGTTAAAAGGTATGCTCAGCTCTACGTCTAAGTCCGCTAGTGCTTTTTTTTTACCTACTACTTCTTAGGGGGAGAAAAGTCACGTTAAAAGTATGCTCAGCTCGACGTCTAAGTCGGCTAGTGCTTTTTTTTTACCTACTACTTCTTAGGGGAGAAAAGTCACGTTAAAAAGGTATGCTCAGCTCGACGTCTAAGTCGGCTACCACTTTTTACCTACTACCTCTTAGGGGAGAAAAGTCATGTTAAAAAGGTTATGCTTAGCTCCTGAGCCGGCTAATGCTTTTTACCTACTACTTCTTAGGGGGAGAAAAGTCATATTAAAATATATGCTCAGCTCAACGTCTAAGTCGGCTAGTGCTTTTTTTTACTACTACTTCTTAGGGGGAGAAAAGTCACGTTAAAAGGAATGCTCAGCTCGGCATCTAAGCCGGCTACCACTTTTTACCTACTACTTCTTAGGGGGAGAAAGTCATTTAAACGTATGCTCAGCTCACGTCAAAGTCGGTAAGCGCTTTTTTTTATACCTACTACTTCTTAGGGGGAGAAAAGTCACGTTAAAAGGAATGCTCAGCTCGGCATCTAAGCCGGCTACCACTTTTTACCTACTACTTCTTAGGGGGAGAAAAGTCATATTAAATTGTATGCTCAGCACGACGTCAAAAGTCGGGTATGCTTTTTTTTCACCTACTACTTCTTAGGGGGAGAAAAGTCATGTTAAAGGCCAGCTCACTCCTGAGCCGGCTAAGCTTTTTACCTACTACTTCTTAGGTTGAGAAAGTCACGTTAAAAGGAATGCTCAGCTCGACGTCTAAGTCGGCTAGTGCTTTTTTTTACCTACTACTTCTTAGGGGAGAAAAGTCACGTTAAAAGGTATGCTCAGCTCGACGTCTAAGTCGGCTAGTGCTTTTTTTTACCTACTACTTCTTAGGGGGAGAAAAGTCACGTTAAAAGGTATGCTCAGCTCGACGTCTAAGTCGGCTACTTTTTTTTTTACCTACTACTTCTTAGGGGAAGAAAAAGTCATGTTAAAAAGGTATGCTCAGCTCGACGTCTAAGTTGGCTACCAGTTTTTACCTACTACTTCTTTAGAGGGAAAAGTCATGTTAAGGTATGCTTTAAGCTCCTACCTGCTAATGCTTTTACCTACTACTTCTTAGGGGAGAAAAGTCATATTAAAATGTATGCTCAGCTCAACGTCTAAGTCGGCTAGTGCTTTTTTTTTACCTACTACTTCTTAAGGGGAGAAAAGTCACGTTTAAAAGTTTATGCTCAGCTCGTCTCTTGAGATGGCTAATGCTTTTTTACCTACTACTTACTTAGGGGGAAAAATTCAGTTAAAAGTTCTGCTCAGCTCGGCGTCTAGTCGGCTAGTGCTTTTTTTACCTACTACTTCTTAGGGGAGAAAAGTCACGTTTAAAAGGATGCTCAGCTCAGCATCTAAGCCGGCTAAACTTTTTTACCTACTACTTCTATGGGGAAGAAAGTCATATTAAAAGGTATGCTCAGCTCAACGTCTAAGTCGGCTAGTGCTTTTTTTTACTAAACTTCATAGGAGGAGAAAAGTAGTTAAAAGGTATGCTCATCTCGCATCTTAGCCGGGACCACTTTTTACCTACTACTTCTTAGAGGGAGAAAAGTCATGTTAAAAGGTATGCTCAGCTCCTGAACCGGCTAATGCTTTTTACCTACTACTTCTTAGGTTGAAGAAAAGTCATATTAAAATGTAATGCTCAGCTCAACGTCTAAGTCGGCTAGTGCTTTTTTTTACCCTCTACTTCTTAGGGGGAGAAAAGTCAGTTAAAAGGTAATGCTCAGCTCGACGTCTAAGTCGGCTAGTGGCTTTTTTTTTACCTACTACTTCTTAGGGGGAGAAAAGTCACGTTAAAAGGTATGCTCAGCTCGACGTCTAAGTCGGCTAGTGCTTTTTTTTACCTACTAACTTCTTAGGAGTAGAAAAGTTACTTTAAAAAGGAAATGCTCAGCTTCGGGCATCTTAGCCGGCTACCACTTTTACCTACTACTTCTTAGAGGGAGAAAAGTCATGTTAAAAGGTATGCTCAGCTCCTGAGCCAGCTAATGCTTTTTTTCCTACTACTTCTTAGGGGAGAAAAGTCATATTAAATGTATGCTCACTCGACGCATAAGTCGGCTAGCGCTTTTTTTTACCTACTACTTCTTAGGGGGAGAAAAGTCGTTAAAAGTAATGCTCAGCTCCGTCTAAGTCAGCTATGTTTTTTTTTTTACCTACTACATCTTAGGGGGAGAAAAGTCCGTTATAAGGTATGCTCAGCACCGCATCTAAGCCGGATACCACTTTTTACCTACTCTGTCTTAGGGGGGAGCAAAAGTCTATTAAAATGTATGCTAGCACGACGTCTAAAGTTGGCTAGTGCTTTTTTTTACCCTACTACTTCTTTAGGGGGAGAAAAGTCACGTTAAAAGGTATGCTCAGCTCAACGTCTAAGTCGGCCTAGTGCTTTTTTTTACCTACTACTTCTTAGGGGAGAGAAAGTCATTTAAAAGGTATGCTCACAGCTCGACGTCTAAGTGCTAACTTTTTTTACCTACTGGTTCTTAGGGGAGAAAAGTCACCGTTAAAAAGGTATGCTCAGCTCAAGGTCTAAGTCGGCTAGTGCCTTTTTTTTACCTACTACTTCTTAGGGGGAGAAAAGTCATGTTTAAAGGGTAATGCTCAGCTCGGCAATCTAAGTTGGCTATCCTTTTTACCTACTACTTTCTTGAGAGGGAGAAAGTCATGTTAAAAAAGGTATGCTTAGCTCTGAGCCTGCTAAATGCTTTTTTACCTTACTTACTTCTTAGGGGGATGGAAAGTCATAATTAAATTGTATGCTCAGCTCAACGTCTTAAGTCGGCTAGTGCTTTTTTTTCCTCTACTTTCTTAGGTGTCTCAGGTGGGGCGGGGCTATTCGTGTCACTTAGATAAAAAAAGCACAGCCGACTTAGACGTCGTGCTGAGCATACATTTTAATATGACTTTTCTCAACTCTAAGAAGTAGTAAGTAAAAAGCATTAGCCGGCTCAGGACTGACATGACTTGTTAACATGACTTTTCTCCGCCCAAGAAGAAGTGAGGTACAAAAAAGCACTAACCTCGACTTTGACGTCGTGCTGACATACAAGTTACATATGACTTTTCTCCCCTAAGAAGTAGTAGTTAAAAAGTGGTAGCCGCTTAGATGCTGAGTCTCAGCATTCCTTTTAACGTGCTTTCTCCCCCTAAGAAATATAGTGAAAAAAGCTAACCCGACTTGACGTCGTGCTGAGCATACAATTAATATGACTTTTCTCCCCCTAAAAGTACTAGGTAAAAAGTGGTAGCCGGCTTTAGGATGCCCGAGCTGAGATACCTTTAACGTGACTCTTTCTCCCCCAAGAAGTAGTAGGTAAAAAAAAGCACTAGCCGACTTAGAACGTCGAGCTGATCATACTTTTAATGATGACTTTTCTCCCCCTAGAAGTAGTGAGGTAAAAAGTGGTAGCCGGCTTAGATGCTGAGCTGAGCATATCTTAACGTCTTTTTTCCCCTAAGAAGTAGTAGGTGAAAAAAAGCAGTACCCGAACTTTGACGTCGTCTGAGCATCACATTTTAATATGACTTTTCTCCCCCTTAGAAGTAGTAGTAAAAGTGGTAGCCGGCTTAGATGCGAGCTGAGCATACCTTATAACGTGACTTTTCTCTCCCAAAGAAGTAGTAGAGTAAAACAAAAAGCACTAGCCGACTTAGACGTCGTGCCTGCAACAATTTAATATGACTTTACTCCCAGAAGTAGTAGTAAAAAGCCGGAAGCCGGCTTAGATGCCGAGGCTGAGCATTCCTTTAACGTGACTTTTCTCCCCTAAGAAGTAGTAGGTAAAAGAAAGCATCTAGCCGACTTAGACCGTCGAGCTGAGATACTTTTAACGTGACTTTCTCCCCTAAAGTATAGGTAAAAAAAAAGCACACTAGCGCGACTAGACGTCGAGCTGAGCATACCTTTTTTACAATGACTTTTCTCCCCTAAGAGTAGTAGGTAAAAAGCTTTAGCACCTCTCAGACGTCGAGCTGAGCATAGCCATTTAACGTGCACTTTTCTCCCCCTAAGAAAGTTAGTTAGGTAAGAAAAAGCACTACCTCGATCTAGACGTCGTGCTGAGCATAACATTTAATATGACTTTTCTCGCCCCTAAGAAGTAGTAGGTAAAAAAAAGCACTACCGACTTTAGACGTCGTGCTGAGCATCACATTTTAAAATATGACTTTTCTCCCCTATTAGAAGGAGTAGGGAAAAAAGTGGTAGCCGTAACCTTAGATGCCGAAGCTGAGCGATACCATTTAATATGACTTTTTCTCCCCTAAGAAGTGTAGGTAAAAAGTGGTAGCCGTCTCAACGTCGAGCTGAAGCATCATTTAACTTGACTTTTCTCCCCCTAAAGAAGTAAGTAGGTAAAAAAAGCATAGGCCAGACTTAGGACTCGAGCTAGCAATACCATTTAACGTGACTTTTCTCCCTAAGAACGTAGTAGGTAAAAAAAAGCACTAGCCCGACTTAGGACGTCGTGCTGAGCAATTACATTTTAATATGATTTTCCCACCTAAGAGATAGGTAAAAAGCATTTAGCCGGTCAGGAGCTGAGCAACCTTTTAACATGGACTTTTTTCCTCCTAAGAGTAGTATAAAAAGTGGTAAGCGGCTTAGATGCCGAGCGAGCATACCTTTAACGTGACTTTCTCCCCTAAAGAAGTAGTAGGTAAAAAAGCACTAGCCGACTTAGACGTTGACGCTGAGGCATAGACATTTTAATATGACTTTTCTCAACTATAGAAGTAGAGGTAAAAAAAAGCAGCTAAGCCGATTAAGACTTGAGTCTGAGCATACATTTTATACTGACTTTCTCCCCCTTCAGAAGTAGTAGGATAAAAAGTGGTAGCTCGGCTAGATGCGAAGCTGAGCATACCTTATAACGTGACTTTTCTGCTCCCTAAGAGTAGAGGTAAAAAAAAAGCACTAGCCGACTTACGTCGTGCTGAGCATAATTTAATATCTTTACTCCCCTACAGAGTAGTAGGTAAAATGTGGAAGCCCGGCTTAGATGCCGTGCGAGCATCACTTATACGGGACTTCTCCCCCTAAGAAGTAGTAGGACGTAAAAAAAAACACTAGCTGACTAAAAGACGTCGAGCTGAGCAATACCTTTAACGTGACTTTTCTCCCCCTAAGAAGTAGTAGGTAAAAAAAGCCGCTAGCCGACTTAGACGTCTGAGCTGAGCAACATTCTAATATGACTTACTCAACCTAAGAAGTAAGTCAGGTAAAAAGCAGCCTTAGCTCGGCTCAGGAGCTGAGCGCTACCTTTAACATGACTTTTCTCCCCTCTAAGAAGTAGTAGGTAAAAAAATGGTAGCCGGCTAAGATGCCGCTGAGCATTCCTTTTAACGTGACTTTTCTCCTCCTAAGAAGTATTGTAGGTAAAAAAAAAAGACTAGCCGACTTCGACGTCGAGCTAGCATACCTTTAAAGTGAACTTTTCTACCCCTAAAATAGTTAGGGTAAAAAATAGCACTAGCCGATTACGACGTTGGAGCTGAGCATACATTTTAATATTGACTTTTCTCACCTAAGAAGTGTAGGTAAAAAGCATTACGCCGGCTCAGGACTGAGCATCACCTTTTACCATGATTCTCCCCTCCCCCTCCCCCCCCCCACCCCCTCCTCCCCCCACCCCCCCCCCTCCCCCCCCCCCCCCCCCTTCCCTCCCCCCCCTCTCCCCCACCCCACCCCCCCCCCTCCGCCCCCCCCCCCCCCCTCCCTCCCCTCCCCCTCCCTCCCCCCTCTAAAGAAGTAGTAGATGGTAAAAAAGTGGTAAGCTCGCTAAATGCTGAAAATGAGCAACCTTTTTAACGTGACTTTTCCTTCTCCTATAAAGTTGTAGGTTTAAAAAAAAAGCACTAGGCCGACTTAGACGTCGAGCTGATCATACCTTTAATATGACTTTCCCCATAAGAAGTAAGTTCGGTAAAAAGTGGTATCTGCCGGCTTCAGATGCTGAGCTGAGCATTCCTTTAACGTGACTCTTCCCTAAGAAGTAGTAGTAAAAAAAAGCACTAGCCGAATTAGAAGTGAGCTTGAGCATCATTTAAATATGACTTTTCTCCCCCTAAGAGTTAGTAAGGAAAAAAAAGCACTGCCGACTTAGACGTGTGCTGAGCATGACATTTTAAATTATGACTTTTTCTCCCCCTAAGAAGTAGTAGGGTAAAGTAGTGGTACCGGCTTAGACTGACGCTGAGCATACAGTTTATATGACTTTTCGCCCCTAAGAAGTAGTAGGTAAAAAATAGCACTACCGCCTTAGACGTCGAGCTGAGCATACCTTTTAACCTGTACTTTCCCACCCTAGAAGTAGTAGGTAAAAAAAAGCACTAGCCGACTTAGACGCCGAGCTGAGCAGAACTTTTAACGTGAATTTTCTCCCCCTAAGTAGTAGTAGGTAAAAAGCATTAGCCATCTCAGACGACGAGCTGAGCATACCTTTAAACGTGACTTTTCTCTCCCTAAGAAGTAGTAGGTAAAAAAAAAGCACTAGCCGACTTAGACGTCGTGCTGAGCATACATTTTAATATGACTTTTCTCAACCTAAGAAGTAGTAGGTAAAAAGCATTAGCCGGCTCAGGAGCTGAGCATACCTTTTAACATGACTTTTCTCCCTCTAAGAAGTAGTAGGTAAAAAGTGGTAGCCGGCTTAGATGCCGAGCTGAGCATACCTTATAACGTGACTTTTCTCCCCCTAAGAAGTAGTAGGTAAAAAAAAAGCACTAGCCGACTTAGACGTCGTGCTGAGCATACATTTTAATATGACTTTTCTCAACCTAAGAAGTAGTAGGTAAAAAGCATTAGCCGGCTCAGGAGCTGAGCATACCTTTTAACATGACTTTTCTCCCCCTAAGAAGTAGTAGGTAAAAAAAAAGCACTAGCCGACTTAGACGTTGAGCTGAGCATACATTTTAATATGACTTTTCTCCCCCTAAGAAGTAGTAGGTAAAAAGCATTAGCAGGATCAGGAGCTAAGCATACCTTTTAACATGACTTTTCTCCCTCTAAGAAGTAGTAGGTAAAAAGTGGTAGCCAACTTAGACGTCGAGCTGAGCATACCTTTTTAACGTGACTTTTCTCCTCCTAAGAAGTAGTATGTAAAAAAAAGCACTAGCCGACTTAGACGTCGAGCTGAGCATACCTTTTAACGTGACTTTTCTCCCCCTAAGAAGTAGTAGGTAAAAAAAAGCACTAGCCGACTTAGACGTCGAGCTGAGCATACCTTTTTACGTGACTTTTCTCCCCCTAAGAAGTAGTAGGTAAAAAAAAAGCACTAGCCGACTTAGACGTCGTGCTGAGCATACATTTTAATATGACTTTTCCGCCCCTAAGAAGTAGTAGGTAAAAAAAAGCACTAGCCAACTTAGACGTCGAGCTGAGCATACATTTTAACGTGACTTTTCTCCCCCTAAGAAGTAGTAGGTAAAAAAAAGCACTAGCCAACTTAGACGTCGAGCTGAGCATACATTTTAATATGACTTTTCTCCCCCTAAGAAGTAGTAGGTAAAAAAAAGCACTAGCCGACTTAGACGTCGTGCTGAGCATACATTTTAATATGACTTTTCTCCCCCTAAGAAGTAGTAGGTAAAAAGTGGTATCCGGCTTAGATGCCGTGCTGAGCATACCTTATAACGGGACTTTTCTCCCACTAGAAGTAGTAGGTAAAAAAAAACACTAGCCGACTTAGACGTCGAGCTGAGCATACCTTTTAACGTGACTTTTCTCCCCCTAAGAAGTAGTAGGTAAAAAAAAGCACTAGCCGACTTAGACGTCGAGCTGAGCTTACATTTTAATATGACTTTTCTTCCCCTAAGAAGTAGTAAGGTAAAAAGCATTAGCTGGCTCAGGAGCTGAGCATACCTTTTAACATGACTTTTCTCCCTCTAAGAAGTAGTAGGTAAAAAGTGGTAGCCGGCTAAGATGCCGAGCTGAGCATTCCTTTTAAAGTGACTTTTCTCCTCCTAAGAAGTAGTAGGTAAAAAAAAGCACTAGCCGACTTAGACGTCGAGCTGAGCATACCTTTTAATGTGACTTTTCTCCCCTAAGAAGTAGTAGGTAAAAAAAAGCACTAGCCGACTTAGACGTCGAGCTGAGCATACCTTTTAATATGACTTTTCTCCCCCTTAGAAGTAGTAGGTAAAAAGTGGTAGCCGGCTTAGATGCCGAGCTGAGCATACCTTATAACGTGACTTTTCTCTCCCTAAGAAGTAGTAGGTAAAAAATAAAGCACTAGCCGACTTAGACGTCGTACTGAGCATACATTTTAATATGACTTTTCTCCCCCTAAGAAGTAGTAGGTAAAAAGTGGTAGCCGGCTTAGATTCCGAGCTGAGCATACCTTTTAACGTGACTTTTCTCCCCCTAAGAAGTAGTAGGTAAAAAAAAGCACTACCCGACTTAGACGTTGAGCTGAGCATACATTTTAATATGACTTTTCTCCCCCTAAGAAGTAGTAGGTAAAAAAAAGCACTACCCGACTTAGACGTCGTGCTGAGCATACATTTTAATATGACTTTTCTCCCCCTAAGAAGTAGTAGGTAAAAAGTGGTAGCCGTCTTAGATGCCGAGCTGAGCCTTCGTTTTAACGTGACTTTTCTCCCCCTAAGAAGTAGTAGGTAAAAAAAGCACTAGCCGAATTAGACATTGAGCTGAGCATACATTTTAATATGACTTTTCTCCCCCTAAGAAGTAGTAGGTAAAAAAAAGCACTACCCGACTTAGACGTCGTGCTGAGCATACATTTTAATATGACTTTTCTCCCCCTAAGAAGTAGTAGGTAAAAAGTGGTAGCCGTCTTAGATGCCGAGCTGAGCATTCGTTTTAACGTGACTTTTCTCCCCCTAAGAAGTAGTAGGTAAAAAGTGGTAGCCGTCTTAGATGCCGAGCTGAGCATTCGTTTTAACGTGACTTTTCTCCCCCTAAGAAGTAGTAGGTAAAAAAAAGCACTAGCCGAATTAGACGTTGAGCTGAGCATACATTTTAATATGACTTTTCTCCCCCTAAGAAGTAGTAGGTAAAAAAAAGCACTAGCCGACTTAGACGTTGAGCTGAGCATACATTTTAATATGACTTTTCTGCCCCTAACGCGTCGCTATCTCCCCGTGTGGACTAGCCCTTAGAAGTAGTAGGTAAAAAAAAGCACTAGCCGACTTAGACGTCGTGCTGAGCATACATTTTAATATGACTTTTCTCCCCCTAAGAAGTAGTAGGTAAAAAGTGGTATCCGGCTTAGATGCCGTGCTGAGCATACATTATAACGGGACTTTTCTCCCACTAAGAAGTAGTAGGTAAAAAAAGCACTAGCCGACTTAGACGTTGAGCTGAGCATACATTTTAATATGACTTTTCTGCCCCTAAGAAGTAGTAGGTAAAAAAAAGCACTAGCCAACTTAGACGTCGAGCTGAGCATACATTTTAACGTGACTTTTCTCCCCCTAAGAAGTAGTAGGTAAAAAAAAGCACTAGCCGAATTAGACGTTGAGCTGAGCATACATTTTAATATGACTTTTCTCCCCCTAAGAAGTAGTAGGTAAAAAAAAAGCACTACCCGACTTAGACGTCGTGCTGAGCATACATTTTAATATGACTTTTCTCCCCCTAAGAAGTAGTAGGTAAAAAGTGGTAGCCGTCTTAGATGCCGAGCTGAGCATTCGTTTTAACGTGACTTTTCTCCCCCTAAGAAGTAGTAGGTAAAAAAAAGCACTAGCCGAATTAGACGTTGAGCTGAGCATACATTTTAATATGACTTTTCTCCCCCTAAGAAGTAGTAGGTAAAAAAAAGCACTAGCTGACTTAGACGTCGAGCTGAGCATACATTTTAACGTGACTTTTCTCCCCCTAAGAAGTAGTAGGTAAAAAAAAGCACTAGCCAACTTAGACGTCGTGCTGAGCATACATTTTAATATGACTTTTCTGCCCCTAACGCGTCGCTATCTCCCCGTGTGGACTAGCCCTTAGAAGTAGTAGGTAAAAAAAAGCACTAGCCGACTTAGACGTCGTGCTGAGCATACATTTTAATATGACTTTTCTCCCCCTAAGAAGTAGTAGGTAAAAAGTGGTATCCGGCTTAGATGCCGTGCTGAGCATACATTATAACGGGACTTTTCTCCCACTAAGAAGTAGTAGGTAAAAAAAAACACTAGCCAACTTAGACGTCGAGCTGAGCATACCTTTTAACGTGACTTTTCTCCCCCTAAGAAGTAGTAGGTAATAAAAAGCACTAGCCGACTTAGACGCCGAGCTGAGCATACCTTTTAACGTAACTTTTCTCCCCCTAAGAAGTAGTAGGTAAAAAAAAGCACTAGCCGACTTAGACGTTGAGCTGAGCATACATTTTAATATGACTTTTCTTCCCCTAAGAAGTAGTAGGTAAAAAGCATTAGCTGGCTCAGGAGCTGAGCATACCTTTTAACATGACTTTTCTCCCTCTAAGAAGAAGTAGGTAAAAAGTGGTAGCCGGCTAAGATGCCGAGCTGAGCATTCCTTTTAAAGTGACTTTTCTCCTCCTAAGAAGTAGTAGGTAAAAAAAAGCACTAGCCGACTTAGACGTCGAGCTGAGCATACCTTTTAACGTGACTTTTCTCCCCCTAAAAAGTAGTAGGTAAAAAAAAGCACTAGCCGACTTAGACGTCGAGCTGAGCATACCTTTTAACGTGACTTTTCTCCCCCTAAGAAGTAGTAGGTAAAAAAAAGCACTAGCCGACTTAGACGTTGAGCTGAGCATACATTTTAATATGACTTTTCTGCCCCTAAGAAGTAGTAGGTAAAAAAAAGCACTAGCCAACTTAGACGTCGAGCTGAGCATACATTTTAACGTGACTTTTCTCCCCCTAAGAAGTAGTAGGTAAAAAAAAGCACTAGCCAACTTAGACGTCGAGCTGAGCATACATTTTAACGTGACTTTTCTCCCCCTAAGAAGTAGTAGGTAAAAAAAAGCACTAGCCAACTTAGACGTCGAGCTGAGCATACATTTTAATATGACTTTTCTCCCCCTAAGAAGTAGTATGTAAAAAAAGCACTAGCCGACTTAGACGTCGTGCTGAGCATACATTTTAATATGACTTTTCTCCCCCTAAGAAGTAGTAGGTAAAAAGTGGTATCCGGCTTAGATGCCGTGCTGAGCATACCTTATAACGGGACTTTTCTCCCACTAAGAAGTAGTAGGTAAAAAAAAGCACTAGCCGACTTAGACGTTGAGCTGAGCATACATTTTAATATGACTTTTCTCCCCCTAAGAAGTAGTAGGTAAAAAAAAGCACTAGCCGACTTAGACGTCGAGCTGAGCATACATTTTAATATGACTTTTCTCCCCCTAAGAAGTAGTAGGTAAAAAAAAGCACTAGCCGACTTAGACGTCGTGCTGAGCATACATTTTAATATGACTTTTCTCCCCCTAAGAAGTAGTAGGTAAAAAGTGGTATCCGGCTTAGATGCCGTGCTGAGCATACCTTATAACAGGACTTTTCTCCCACTAAGAAGTAGTAGGTAAAAAAAAAACACTAGCCGACTTAGACGTCGAGCTGAGCATACCTTTTAACATGACTTTTCTCCCCCTAAGAAGTAGTAGGTAAAAAAAAGCACTAGCCGACTTAGACGTCGAGCTGAGCTTACATTTTTAATATGACTTTTCTTCCCCTAAGAAGTAGTAGGTAAAAAGCATTAGCTGGCTCAGGAGCTGAGCATACCTTTTAACATGACTTTTCTCCCTCTAAGAAGTAGTAGGTAAAAAGTGGTAGCCGGCTAAGATGCCGAGCTGAGCATTCCTTTTAAAGTGACCTTTCTCCTCCTAAGAAGTAGTAGGTAAAAAAAAGCACTAGCCGACTTAGACGTCGAGCTGAGCATACCTTTTAACGTGACTTTTCTCCCCCTAAGAAGTAGTAGGTAAAAAAAAGCACTAGCTGACTTAGACTTCGAGCTGAGCATACCTTTTAACGTGACTTTTCTCCCCCTAAGAAGTAGTAGGTAAAAAAAAGCACTAGCCGACTTAGACATTGAACTGAGCATACATTTTAATATGACTTTTCTGCCCCTAAGAAGTAGTAGGTAAAAAAAAGCACTCGCCGACTTAGACGTTGAGCTGAGCATACATTTTAATATGACTTTTCTCCCCCTTAGAAGTAGTAGGTAAAAAGTGGTAGCCGGCTTAGATGCCGAGCTGAGCATACCTTATAACGTGACTTTTCTCTCCCTAAGAAGTAGTAGGTAAAAAATAAAGCACTAGCCGACTTAGACGTCGTACTGAGCATACATTTTAATATGACTTTTCTCCCCCTAAGAAGTAGTAGGTAAAAAGTGGTAGCCGGCTTAGATTCCGAGCTGAGCATTCCTTTTAACGTGACTTTTCTCCCCCTAAGAAGTAGTAGGTAAAAAAAAGCACTAGCCGACTTAGACGCCGAGCTGAGCAGAACTTTTAACGTGACTTTTCTCCCCCTAAGTAGTAGTAGGTAAAAAGTGGTAGCCGGCTAAGATGCCGAGCTGAGCATTCCTTTTAAAGTGACTTTTCTCCTCCTAAGAAGTAGTAGGTAAAAAAAAGCACTAGCCGACTTAGACGTCGAGCTGAGCATACCTTTTAACGTGACTTTTCTCCCCCTAAGAAGTAGTAGGTAAAAAAAAAGCACTAGCCGACTTAGACGTCGAGCTGAGCATACCTTTTAACGTGACTTTTCTCCCCCTAAGAAGTAGTAGGTAAGAAAAAGCACTAGCCGACTTAGACGCCGAGCTAATCAGAACTTTTAACGTGACTTTCCCCCCAAGTAGTAGTAGGTAAAAAGCATTAGCCATCTCAGACGACGAGCTGAGCATACCTTTAAACGTGACTTTTCTCCCCCTAAGAAGTAGTAGGTAAAAAAAAAGCACTAGCCGACTTAGACGTTGAGCTGAGCATACATTTTAATATGACTTTTCTCCCCTAAGAAGTAGTAGGTAAAAAGTGGTAGCCGTCTCAGATGCCGAGCTGAGCATAACTTTTAACGTGACTTTTCTCCCCCTAAGAAGTAGTAGGTAAAAAAAATGCACTAGCCGACTTAGACGTCGTGCTGAGCATACATTTTAATATGACTTTTCTCAACCTAAGAAGTAGTAGGTAAAAAGCATTAGCCGGCTCAGGAGCTGAGCATACCTTTTAATATGACTTTTCTCCCCCTAAGAAGTAGTAGGTAAAAAGTGGTAGCCGGCTTAGATGCCGAGCTGAGCATACCTTATACGTGACTTTTCTCCCCCTAAGAAGTAGTAGGTAAAAAAAAGCACTAAGCCGACTTAGACGTCGAGCTGATCATACCTTTTAATATGACTTTTCTCCCCCTAAGAAGTAGTAGGTAAAAAGTGGTAGCCGGCTTAGATGCTGAGCTGAGCATTCCTTTTAACGTGACTTTTCTCCCCTAAGAAATAGTAGGTGAAAAAAAGCACTACCCGACTTTGACGTCGTGCTGAGCATACATTTTAATATGACTTTTTCTCCCCCTAAGAAGTAGTAGGTAAAAAGCATTAGCTGGCTCAGGAGCTGAGCTATACCTTTTAACATGACTTTTCTCCCTCTAAGAAGTAGTAGGTAAAAAGTGGTACGCCGGCTAAGATGCCGAGCTGAGCATTCCTTTTAAAGTGACTTTTCTCCTCCTAAGAAGTAGTAGGTAAAAAAGGCACTAGCCGACTTAGACGTCGAGCTGAGCATACCTTTTAACGTGACTTTTCTCCCCCTAAGAAGTAGTAGGTAAAAAAAAGCACTAGCCGACATTAGACGTTGAGCTGAGCATACATTTTAAATATGACTTTTCTCCCCCTACAGAAGTGGTAGGTAAAAAAAAGCACTACGCGACTAGACTTCGTTGCTGAGCATACATTTTACTATGACTTTTCTCCCCTAAGGAAGTAGTAGGTAAAAAGTGGGGTAGCCGGCTTTAGATGCTGAGCTGAGCATTCCTTTTAACGTGACTTTTTCTCCCCTAAGCAGTAGTAGGTGAAAAACAGCACTAACCCCATTTCTTTTCTTTGACCGTTGTGCTGAAAGCATACATTTTAAATATGGACTTTTTCTCCCCCTAAGAAGTAGTAGGTAAAGAAGTTAGCCGGCTTAGATGCCGAGCTGAGCATACCTTTTAATGACTTTTCTCCCCTAAGAAGTAGTAGGTAAAAAGCACTAGCCGACTAGACGAAGCTGAGCATACATTTTAAATGACTTTTCGTAGTAAAAAAGCATTAGCCAGAGCTGAGCATACCTTTTAACGTGACTTTTCTCCCCTAAGAAGTAGTAGGTAAAAAGGCTAGCCGACTCAGACGAAGCTGAGCATCCTTTAAGTGACTTTTCTCCTCCTAAGAAAGTAGTAGGTAAAAAAAGCACTAGCGACTAGACGTTGAGCTGAGCATACCTTTTAACGTGATTTTTTTCTCCCCCTAAAGAAGTAGTAGGTAAAAAAAAAGCACTAGCCGACTTAGAACGTCGAGCTGAGCATACCCTTTTAACGTGACTTTTCTCCCCTAAGAAGTAAGTAGGTAAAAAGCAAGGCCGCTTAGACGCCGAGCTGAGCATACTTTTAACGTGACTTTTCCCCCTAATAGTATAGGTAAAAAGCATTAGCCGCTCAACGACGAGCTGAGTATACCTTTAAACGTGACTTTCTCCCCCTAAGAAGTAGTAGGTAAAAAAAGCACTAGCCCGGACTTGCGTCAGCTGAGCATACCTTTAAACGTGACTTTTCTCCCCTAAGAAGTAGTAGGTAAAAAGCCGGCTCAGATGCCAGCTGAGCATACTTTAACGCTTTTCTCCCCTAAGAAGTAGTAGGTAAAAAGCGCAGACGCGTGCTGAGCATACTTTTAATATGACTTTTCTCAAACCTAAGAATAGTAGGTAAAAAAGCATTAGCCGGCTCAGGAGCTGAGCATACCTTTAACATGACTTTTCCTCCCCCTAAGAAGTTGTAGGTAAAAAAGTATTAGCCGGCTTAGATGCCGAGCTTGAGCATACCTTTTAACGTGACTTTCTCCCCCTAAGAAGTAGTAGGTAAAAGCACTAGCGACTCAGACGCGAGCTGAGCATACCTTTACGTGACTTTCTCCCCTAAGAATAGTAGTAGGTAAAAGGGCTAGCCGGCTAGATGCCGAGCTGAGCATACCTTTTAAGCTTTCTCCCCCTAAGAAGTAGTAGTAAAAAAAAGCGTCTTAGACTTCGAGCTGAGCATACCTTTTAACGTGACTTTTCTCCCTCTAGAAGTAGTAGGTAAAAAAAAGCACTAGCCGACTTAGACGTTAGCTGAGCATACATTTTAATGACTTTCTCCCACCTAAGAAGTAGTAGGTAAAAAGCACTAGCCGGGTCGGGCTGAGCATACATTTTAATATGATTTTCTCCCCTAAGAAGTAGTAGGTAAAAAGTGAGCCGGACTTAGATGTGAGCTCGAGCATTCCTTATTTAACGTTATTTCCTCCCCCTAAGAAGAGTAGGTAAAGCACTTCCCGACTTGACGGTGCTGGATACATTTTAATATGACTTTCTCCCCCTAAGAAGTATATACGGTAAAAAAGCATTAGCTGGCTCAGGAGCTGAGCATACCTTTTAACATGACTTTTCTCCCCTAAGAAGTAGTAGGTAAAAGTGGTAGCCGCTTAAGATGCGAGCTGAGCATACCTTTTAAAACATGACTTTTCTCCCCTAAGAAGTAGTAGGTAAAAGCTAGCCGCTTAGACGAACTGAGCATACATTTTAATATGACTTTCTCACCTAAGAAGTAGTAGGTAAAAACATTAGCCAGCTCAGAGACTGAGCATACTTTTAATGACTTTTCTTCTTCTAAGAAGTAGTAGGTAAAAAGCATTAGCCGGCTTAGGAGCTGAGCATACCTTTTAACGTGACTTTTCTCCCTCTAAAAGTAGTAGGTAAAAAGCACTAGCCGTTAGACGGCTAGACTGAGCATACCTTTTAACGTGACTTTTTCTCCCTAAAAGTTGTAGGTAAGAAGACTAGCCGGCTAGCCGAGCTAGCATAACTTAAACGTTGACTTTTCTCCCCCTAAGACAGTAGTTAGGTAAAAAATGTTAGGACTGCTACAGACCTCCGAGCTGACAGTAATACCTTTTAACGTGATTATTTCATCCCCTAAGGAAGTAGTAGGATAAAACGCGTGAGCTGGCTCAGACGTTCAAGCCTCAGCATACCTGTTTAACGGACTTTTCTACCCGAACTAAGATGTAGTAGCGTAAAAGAGCTATGCCCCTTAACGCAGAGCTAGAATACATTTATAAACGTGACTTTATTCTCCCACTAAGAGAGTAGTAAGATAAAAAGCCATAATAGCCGGCTCAATGCCAAGCTGAAGCATACCTTATAAACGTGAACTTTTACTCTCCCATAAGAAGTAGATAGGTAAAAAGCGCTACCGCCTCAAAGGAAGCCGAGCTGAGCATACCTTTTAACTATGATGGTCCGCGAATTATTCCCAGGCCAGCGAATTCGCGGCGAACCTTGCGCGTTTCCGCCTACGCGAACCACGCGACATAAATTCTGCGAATCGTCCGCCTGAAAATTCGCGTCAAAAAAATTCGCCGCTGAAATGCGTCAAAATTTTTTTCCGAAAAAACGGACGCCCGGCGCCAAAACGGCCCAGCCGCCACAAAACGGCTCGCCGGGCGTCGAAAAAACGCGGCACCGCCGGCGTCCAAAAAAACGGGCGCCGGCCGTCGAAAAACGAGACGCCGGCGCGTTCTCGCGAATTTTTCGCCGTTCGCGAATTTCGCCGCGAAATTCCCGATTTTCGGCGAAGCGACAACGGCCGCAAATCGGCCCATCAACTACTTTTAACTGACTTTTTTCCCCCTACAAAATTAGTATGTAAAAAGCGCTAGCAGGCTCACCCGCCCGAGCGAGATATACCTTTTAACGTGACTTTTCTACCCCTAAGAAGTAGTAGTTAAAAAGCACTAGCCATCTCCAATGTATAGAGCTGAGCATACCCTTTAAACCGTGACAGTTTCTCCCCCTAAGAAAGTAGTAAGGTAAAAAGCGCTAGTTCGACTCAAACGCCAAGCTGAGCATGACCTTTTAACGATGATTTGTTCTCCCCTAAGGGGGAGAAAAGTTTTTTGTAGCTGTAAAAATCGTTAGACAGGCCCAAGACCGCCAAGCTGAGCATACCTTAACATAACATTTCTCCCCCTAAAGAAGAGTAAGGTTTAAATCTTATACGGCTCAGACGCCTAGCGAAGCATACCTGTTTAACGTGACTCATTTCTCTCCCTAAGAAAGCAGTAGGTAAAAATGGTAGCCGGCTCAGATGCCGAGCTGAAGCATACCTTTTAACATTACTTTTCTCCCCCAAGAAGTAGTACGTAAAAAAAACGCACTAGCCGACCTTAGATGTCGAGCTGAGCATACCTTTTTAAACGTGACTTAATCTCTCCCTCTAAGAAGAGTAGCGTAAAAAGCGAGTAGCCGGCTCCAGACCCAAACTGAGCATACCATTCTAACGTGACTTTTTTCCCCCCAAGATAGTTGTAGGGTAAAAAAAATAAAAGCACTAGCCGACTAATAACGGTGGCCATACATGGCCGATATAAAAGCGCCCGACAGACGCTTCCAGCAGCTTATCGGCCCGTGTATGGGGGCCCCCGACGGGCTTCCCTGATCGACATCTGGGCCGAAATCGACTCTCTCGGTGTGGATGACAGGTCCCGCGATCTGACCCGCTCGTTTGCCAAATGCATAGGATTACCCGCATCGTTGGGCCCCTAGGCCCCGCGATACGAATTCTGCCCGAATGCCCACCTCAAGGTGGGGCAATATCGGAGGAAGATCTCCGCCTCGTCTGGCGGACATCGCCCAAACGAGGCAGATCGTATCCATGCTATGGCCACCTTAAAGACGTCGAGCTGAGCATAACCTTTAACGTTGACTTTTCTCCCCTAAAGAAGTCAGTAAGTAAAAAAAGCCACTAGACCGACTTAAGACTTCGAGCTGAGCATACCTTTTAACGTGACTTATTCTTCCCCCTGAAGAAGTATAGGTAAAAAAGCTCTTGCCCGCTTAGACGCAGACTGTCAGCATACCTTTTAACGTTTGACCTTCTCCCCATAAGAAGTAGTAGGTAAAAAGCTGTAGCCGGCTCAGAACCGAGCTGAGCATACCTTTTAATGTGACTTTTCTCTCCTTAAAGAAGTAGTAGGTTAAAAGCATTAGCCGCGCTCAGGAGCATGAGCATACCTTTAACTGCTCTCTCCCCCATTAGACAAGTCAAGCTAGGTAAACACTGCCCGCCTTAAACAAAGAAAAAGGGCTGAGCATACCTTTTAAACGTGACTTTCTACCCCACTAAGATATAGTAGTACGCGTAAAAAAGCGCATAGCCGACATAAAACGCCAAGCCGAGCATTACCTTAACTTGACTCTTTTCTATCCCTAGAGAAGTATAGGTAGAACAGCGCTAGCCGCGCTCAGACGCGAGCTGAGCATACCTTTTAACTTGACTTTTTCTCCCCGTAAGAAGTAGTAGGTAAAAAGCAGATAGCCGGCTCAAGAGGACTGAGCATATCTTTTAACGTGACTTTTCTCCCCCTTAAAAGCATACGGTAAAAAAGCACCCTGCACCGCTTCGACGCAGAGACCTGAGCATACCTATTTAACGTACTTTTCTCCCCCTTAAGAAGTAGTACGGTAAAAAGCATTAGCCGATCTCAGAGACTAAGCATACCTTTAACAGACTTCTCTCCCTCTTAAGAAGTAGTAGGTAAAAAGTGGTAGCCGGCTTAGACGTCGAGCTGAGCATACCTAATTTAACGTGACTTTTTCTCCCCCTAAAAGTAGTAGGTAAAAAAAGCCACTAGTGGCCGACTAGACGCCAGAGCTGAGCATACATTTAATATGACTTTATCTCCCCTAAGAAGTAGAAGGTAAAAAGCATTAGCGGATCAGGAGCTGAGCATACCGTTTAACATGAATCTGTTTCTCCCTCTAACAGCCTGAGGGCCAAGACGCAAAAGATCGATCGTACGAATCGTGAAGATATCGGCTACGATTTTCGGTACCGCGTGGTGGAGCAGTCCCGACATTTTCGTCCGTCGGAAGATCGGGTCGTTTGCGTCGATCGGAGACAGGTAGAAAATGTCTTGTCCTCGCTGCCGATAATATCTCGGCGTTATTGCCGATCGTAACGATTCACGAGGCCCGAGACTGTCACTATTTGTCAGACATAAGTACGACTACGAATTGCCGGTCAGGGTCAGAACTTGAGGTGATCTGTTCTATGTGATCGGAATGGTAAAAACTTTGATCTGAATGGTTAGTGCGAGGTTCGGGAGAATGGAAAGTCCGATCGTACGTTGATTCGTCAAGATCGGATCTTTGCGTCTCATGGCCAGCTTAAGAAATAGTATAAAAAGCTGGTAAGCCGGCTAAGATAGCCGAGCTAGCATTCGTATTTAACGTGCACATTTTCTCCCCCTAAGAAGTAGTAGGTAAAAAAAAACACTAGCCACTTTAGACGTCGAGGTCACTAGTGAACATACACTTTAAAATGGACTTTTTCTCCCCCTAAAAGTAGTAGGTAAAAAGTTGGTAGCTGAGCTTTAGAATTCCGAGACTGAGCATTCTTTTAACTACTTTTCGCCCCCTAAAGAGAAGAGTGTAAAAAACAGCACTAGCCGACTTAAGACGTCGAAGCTGAGCATACCATTATTAAACGTAGGACTTTTCTCCCCCTAAGAAGTAGTAGTAAAAAAAAGCACTAGCCGACTTAGACGTCCGAAGCTGAGCATACCTTTAACCGTGACTTTTCTCCCCCTAAGAGAGTAGTAGGCTAAAAAAAAGCAAGTCCACTTAGGACGTTGACTTGAGCATACACTTTATATGACTTCTGCCCCTAAGAAGTAGTAGGTAAAAAAAAGCACCTCCGCCGACTTAGACGTTGAGCTGCAGGCAACATTTAATAGACTTTTACTCCCCCTTAGATAGTAGTAGGTAAAAAGTTTAGCCGCTTAGATGCCGAGCCTGAGCATACCTATTATAACGTGCACTTATTCTCTCGCACTAAGAAGTAGTAGGCTAAAAATAAAAGCACTAGCCGACTTAGACGATCGCTACTGAGCATACATTTTAATAATGACTTTTCTCCGATCTAAGACAGTAGTAGGTAAAAAAGTGGTAAGCCGGCTTAGATCCCGAGCTGCAGCATTCCTTTTAACGTGACTTTTCTCCCCCTAAGAAGAGGTAAGGTAAAAAAAACACTAGACCGACTTAGACGTTGAGCTGAGCATACATAAACTGACTTTTCTCCCCTAAAAAGTAGTAGGTAAAAAAAAGCACTACTCACTTAACGTTCGTGCTGGAGACATACATTTTCTAATATGACTTTCTTACCCCCCTCAAGGAAGTAGTAGATAAAAAGTGGTAGCCGTCTTAGATGCGACCTCTGAGCCATCGTTCTTAACGTGACTTTTTCCCCCTAAGAAGTAGTAGGTAAAAAAAAAGAAAACTAGCCGAATTAGACGTGAGCTAGAGCATACATTTTGTAAATATGACTTTTTCTCCCCCAAGAAGAGTAGGCTAAAAAAACAGCACACCCGACTTAGACGTCGTGCTGAGCATTACATTTAATATGACTTCTCCCCCTAAGAAGTAGTAGGTAAAAAGTGGTAGCCGTCTTAATGCCGAAGCTGCAGCATTCGTTTTAACGTGACTTTCTTCCACCCTAAGATAGTAGTAGGTAAAAAAAAGCACTAGCCGAATTAGACGTGAGCTGAGCATACATTTTAATATGACTTTCTCCCCCTAAAATAGTAGTAAAAAAAGAGCACTAGCCGACTTAGACGTGAGCTGAGCCATACATTTTTAACTATGGACTTTTCCTGCCCCCTAAAAGTTAGTAGGTAAAAAAACAGCACTACAACTTAGACGTCCGAGCTAGCATACATTTTAACTGACTTTTCTCCCCCATAAGAAAGTAGTAGGTAAAAAAAAGCACCTAGCCGACTTAGACGTTGAGGTCTGAGGCATACATTAATATGACTTTTCTGCCCTAGAAAGTAGTAGTAGAAAAAAACACTAGCCAACTGTAGACGTCGAGTCTGGAGCATACAATTTTAACGTGACTTTTCTCCCCCTACAAGAAGTACGTGGTAAAAAAAAAAAAGCACTAGCGCAACTTAGACGTCGACCGAGCATACATTAATATGACTTTCTCCCCCAAGAAAGTATAGGTAAAAAAAACCAGCTAGACCGACTCTAGACTCTGATCTGAGCATACATTTAAATATGACTTTTCCTCCCCCTAAGAAGTATAGGTAAAAGTGGTACCGGCTTAGATGCCGTGGCTGAGCATACCTCTATAACGGGACTTTCTCCCACTAGAGAATAGTAGGTAAAAAAAAAAACACTAGACCGACTTAGACGTCGAGCTGAGCATACCCTTTTAACACTTTTCTGCCCCCTAAGGAAAGTAGATAGGTAAAAAAATAAAGCACGCAAGCCGACTTAGACGTCGAGCTGAGCATACTTTTAACGTGACTTTTTCCCCCTAAGAAGTATAAGGTAAAAAAATGCACTAGCCGCACTTAGACGCTGAAGACTGAGCATACATTTAATATGACTTTTCTGCCCCTAAGAAGTAGTAGGTTAAAAAAAAAAGGCACTCGGCCGACTTAGACGTGAGCTGAGCATACATCTTAATATGACTTTTCTCCCCCTTAAAGTAGTAGTAAAGTGAGTTAGCCGCTTAGATGCCGAGCTGAGCAATACCTTATAAACGTGACTTTCTCTCCGCTAAGAAAGTCAGTAGGTAAAAAATAAAGCACTAGACCGGACTTAGACGTATCTACTAGCATACATTTATAATAATGACTTTTCTCCGCCTAGAAGATATAGGTAAAAAAAGGGTAAGCCGGCTTAAGATTGCCGAGCTGAGCATTCCTTAACGTGACTTTTTCTCCAACCCTAGAATAGTAGGTAAAAAAAAGCACTAGGCCGACTTAGACGTTGAGTGAGCATACATTTAATATGACGTTTCTCCCCCTAAAGAAGTAGCTAGGTTAAAAAAAAGCACTACCGACTAGACGTCGATGCTGAGCATAAATGTTAAATTACTTTCTCCACCTTTAAAAATAGTAGGTAAAAGTGGATAGCCGCGCTTAATCGCCGAGCTGAGCATTCCTTTAACGTGGACTTATTCTGCACCCCTAAAAATAGTAGGTGCAAAAAAAGCAACTACCCGGCTAACGTCGATGCTGAAGCATCACATTTTTAATATGACTTTTCTCCCCCTAAAGACAGTAAAGGTAAAATGTAGTAGCCGGCTTTAGATGCCAAGCTGATCATTCTTTTAACGTACCTTTTCCCCCTAAGAGTAGAGGTAAAAAAAGCACTAGCCTGAATTAGACGTTAGCTGACCATTTAATATGACTTTCTGCCCCTAAGATAGTAGTAGCTGCTAAAAAAAGCACTAGCCAACTTAGACGGCGATCTCGAGCATACATTTTAAACGTACTTTTCTCCCCCTAAGAGTAGTAGGTAAAAAAAAAGCACTACCCGACTTAGACGTTGAGCTGAGCATACATTTTAATAATGATTTCTGCCCTAAAATAGTAGGTAAAAAAAAAAGCACATTAGCTAAACTTAGACGTCGAGACTGAGCATACATTTAACGTGACTTTCTCCCCCTAGAAGTAGTAGGTAAAAAAAAGCACTAGCCGACTAGACGTCGTGCCTGAGCCAACATTTTTAATATGACTTTATCTCCCCCTAAGAAGTGAGTAGGTAAAAACATGGTATCCGGCTTAGAGCCGTGCTGAGCATACCTTTATAACGGGAACTTTCTCCCACTGAAGAAGTAGTAGTAAAAAAAAACACTAGCCGACTTAGACTTCGACTCGAAGACAACCTTTTAACGTGACTTTTCTCCCCCTAAAGAAGTAGTAAGGTAAAAAAAAGCACTAGCCAGACTTACACGCGAAGCTGAGCCATACATTTTAATATGACTTTTCTTCCCTAAGAAGTATAGGTAAAAAGCATTACTGGCTCAGGAGCTGCTACTTTTAACATGGACTTTTACTCCCTCTAAGAAGTAGTAGGTAAAAAATCGTAGCCAGGCTAAGATGCCGAGCTGAGCATGCCTTTTAAAGTGACTTTTCTCCCCTAAAGAAGTAGCTAGGTGAAAAAAAGCATACCGGCTAAGACGTCCGTCTGAGCATAATTTTAATGACTTTTCTCCCCCTAAAGTAGTAGGTAAAAAGTGGTAGCCGGCCTTACGATGCCGAGCTGAGCATTCCTTTAACGTACTTTTCTCCCCCTAAGACAGTAGTAGGTGAAAAAAACCACACCCGGCCTTAACGTCGTGCTGAGCATACATTTTAATATGACTTTTCTCCCCCTTAAGAAGTAGAAGGAAAATTTGTAGCGGACTTAAGTGCCAAGCTGATCATTCCTTTTAAATCCCCGCCGTCAGATGCCAAGCTGAGCATACTTTTAAACATAAACTTTTCTTCCCCTAAAAGAAGTAGTAGTGTAAAATCGTTATATCGGCTCAGACGCCTAACTAAGCATACCTTTTAAACGTGATTTTCTTCTCCCTAAGAAGCAGTTAGGTAAAAAGTGGTAGCCGGCTCAGATGCCGAGCTGAGCATACCTTTTAACATTACTTTTCTCCCCCTAAGAAGTAGTAAGGTAAAAAAAAGCACTAGCCGACTTAGATGTCGAGCTGAGCATACCTTTTAACGTGACTTTTCTCCCTCTAAGAAGTAGTAGGTAAAAAGCGGTAGCCGGCTCAGACGCCAAGAGCTGAGCATACCATTTAACGTGACTTTTTTCCCCCAAAGAAGTAGTAGGTAAAAAAAATAAAAGCACTAGCCGACTTAAGGTGGCCATACATGGGCCGATAAAAGCTGCCGACAGACTGTGTCAGCAGCTTATCGGCCCGTGTATGGGGGCCCCCGACGGGCTTCCCTGATCGAGATCTGGCCGAAAGTCGGGATCTCTTTCGTTGATGCGGTCCCGCGATCTGACCGCTCGTTTGCCAAATGCTAGGATCCGATCGTTGGGCCCTAGGGCCCACGATCGGATCTGCCCGATATTGCCCACCTCAAGGTGGGCATATCGGAGGGAGATCCGCTCGTTTGGCGACATCGCCAAACGAGCAGATCTATCCATGTATGGCCACCTTAAGACGTCGAGCTGAGCAGACCTTTTAACGTGACTTTTCTCCCCCTAAGAAGTAGTAGGTAAAAAAAAGCACTAGCCGACTTAGACTTCGAGCTGAGCATACCTTTTAACGTGACTTTTCTCCCCCTAAGAAGTAGTAGGTAAAAAGCTCTTGCCCGCTTAGACGCAGAGCTGAGCATACCTTTTAACGTGACTTTTCTGCCCATAAGAAGTAGTAGGTAAAAAAAAGCACTAGCCAACTTAGACGTCGAGCTGAGCATACATTTTAATATGATTTTTCTCAACCTAAGAAGTAGTAGGTAAAAGTGGTATCCGGCTTAGATGCTGTGCTGAGCATACCTTATAACGGGACTTTTGTCCCACTAAGAAGTAGTAGGTAAAAAAAAACACTAGCCGACTTAGACGTCGAGCTGAGCATACATTTTAATTGACTTTTCTTCCCCTAAGAAGTAGTAGGTAAAAAAGCATTAGCTGGCTCAGGAAGCTGAGCATACTTTTAACATGACTTTCTCCCTCTAAGAAGTAGTAGGTAAAAAGTGGGTAGCCGGCTTAGATGCCGAGCTGAGCATACCTTTTAACGTGACTTTTCTTCCCCCTTAAGAAGTAGTAGGTTAAAAAAAAGCACTAGCCGACTTAGGACGTTGAGCTGGAGCATACATTTTAATATGACTTTTCTCAAACCTAAGAAGTAGTAGGGTAAAAAAGCATTAGCCGGCTCAGGAAGCTGAGCATACCTTTTAACATGACTTTTCTCCTTCTAAGAAGTAGTAGGTAAAAAGTGGTAGCCGGCTAAGATTGCCGAGATGAGCATACCTTTTAACGTGACTTTTCTCCTCCTATGAAAGTTGTAGGTAAAAAAAAAGCACTAAGCCGACTTAGACGTTGAGCTGAGCATACCATTTTAATATGACTTTTCTCCCCTAAGAAGTAGTAGTAAAAAGTGGTAGCCCGGCTGTAGATGCCGAGCTGAGCATACCTTATAACGTGAACTTTTCTCTCCCTAAGAAGTAGTAGGTAAAAAAAAAGCACTAGCCGACTTAGACGTCGTACTGAGCATACTTTTAATAATGACTTTTCTCCCCTAAGAAGTAGTAGGTAAAAAGTGGGTAGCCGGCTTAGATGCGAGCTGAGCATTCCTTTTAACGGTGACTTTTCTCCCCCTAGAAGTAGTAGGTAAAAAAAGCACTAGCCGACTTAGACGTCGAGCTGAGCATACACTTTTTAACGTGACTTTTCTCCCCCTAAGAAGTAGTAGGTAAAAAGTGGTAGCCGCTTAGAGCCGAGCTGAGCATTCCTTTTAAAGTGACTTTTCTCCCCCTAAGAAGTAGTAGGTAAAAAAAGCACTAGCCGACTTAGACGTCGAGCTGAGCATACCTTTTAACATGACTTTTCTCCCCCTAAGAAGTAGTAGGTAAAAAAAAAGCACTAACCCGACTTAGACGTCGTGCTGAGCATACATTTTAATATGACTTTTTCTCCCCTAAGAAGTAGTAGGTAAAAAGTGGTAGCCGTCTTAGATGCCGAAGCTGAGCATTCGTTTAACGTGACTTTTCTCCCCCTAAGAAGTAGTAGGTAAAAAAAAGCACTAGCCGAATTAGACGTTGAGCTGAGCATACATTTAATATGACTTTTCTCCCCTAAGAAGTAGTAGGTAAAAAGCATTAGCCGGCTCAGGAGCTGAGCATAACCTTTTTACATGACTTTTCTCCCTCTAAGAAGTAGTAGGTAAAAAGTGGTAGCCGGCTTAGCTGCCGAGCTGAGCATACCTTTTAACATGACTTTTCTCCCCTGCAAAAAACAGAAACAAAATAAAGAAGTGAAGGTAAAAAAAGCCCTACCGACCTTAGACGTTGAGCTGAGCATAACATTTTACATATGACTTTTCTCCCCCTAAAGAAGTAGTAGGTTTAAAAAAAAGGCACTAGCCCGGCTCAGGGGCTGAGCATACCTTTTAATATGACTTTTCTTCCCCCTAAGAAGTAGTAGTTAAAAAGTGGTAGCCACGGCTATGATGCCGAGCTGAGCATACCTTATTAAACGTGACTTTCTTCCCCCTAAGAAGTAGTAGGTAAAAAAAGCACTAGCCGACTTAGACGTCGAGCATGATCATACCTTTTAATATGACTTTTCTCCCCTAAGAAGTAGTTAGGTAAAAGTGGTAGCCGGCTTAGATGCTGAGCTGAGCATTCGCCTTTTAACGTGACTTTTCTCCCCCTAAGAATATAGTAGGTGAAAAAAGCACTACCCGACTTTTGACGTCGTGCTGAGCATACATTTTAATATGACTTTCTCCCCCTAAGAAGTAGGTAGGGTAAAAAGCTATTAGCTGGCTCAGGAGCTGAGCATACCTTTTAACATGACTTTTCTCCCTCTAAGAAGTAGTAGGTAAAAAGTGGTAGCCGGCTAAGATGCCGAGCTGAGCATTCCTTTAAAGTGACTTTTCTCCTCCTAAGAAGTAGTAGGTAAAAAAAGCACTAGCCGACTTAGACGTCGAGCTGAGCATACCTTTTAACGTGACTTTTCTCCCCCTAAGAAGTAGTAGGTAAAAAAAGCACTAGCCGACTTAGACGTTGAGCTGAGCATACATTTTAATATGACTTTTCTCCCCCTAAGAAGTGGTAGGTAAAAAAAAGCACTACCCGACTTAGACGTCGTGCTGAGCATACATTTTAATATGACTTTTCTCCCCCTAAGAAGTAGTAGGTTAAAAGTGGTAGCCGGCTTAGATGCTGAGCTGAGCATTCCTTTTAACGTGACTTTTCTCCCCCTAAGAAGTAGTAGGTGAAAAAAAGCACTACCCGACTTTGACGTTGTGCTGAGCATACATTTTAATATGACTTTTCTCCCCCTAAGAAGTAGTAGGTAAAAAGCATTAGCTGGCTCAGGAGCTGAGCATACCTTTTAACATGACTTTTCTCCCTCTAAGAAGTAGTAGGTAAAAAGTGGTAGCCTGCTTAGATGCCGAGCTGAGCATACCTTTTAACATGACTTTTCTCTCCCTAAGAAGTAGTAGGTAAAAAGCACTTGCCGGCTCAGACGCCAAGCTGAGCATACCTTTTAACGTAACTTTTCTCAACCTAAGAAGTAGTAGGTAAAAAGCATTAGCCAGCTCAGGAGCTGAGCATACCTTTTAATGTGACTTTTCTCTCACTAAGAAGTAGTAGATAAAAAGCATTAGCCGGCTCAGGAGCTGAGCATACCTTTTAACGTGACTTTTCTCCCTCTAAGAAGTAGTAGGTAAAAAGCGCTAGCCGACTCAGACGCTAAGCTGAGCATACCTTTTAACGTGACTTTTCTCTCCCTAAGAAGCAGTAGGTAAAGTGCGCTAGCCGGCTCACCTGCCGAGCTGAGCATAACTTTTAACGTGACTTTTCTCCCCCTAAGAAGTAGTAGGTAAAAATTGTTAGACTGCTCAGACTCCGAGCTGAGTATACCTTTTAACGTGATTTTTCTCCCCCTAAGAAGTAGTAGGTAAAACGCGTTAGCTGGCTCAAACGTCAAGCTCAGCATACCTTTTAACGTGACTTTTCTCCCACTAAGATGTAGTAGGTAAAAAGAGCTTGCCCGCTTAGACGCAGAGCTGAGCATACATTTTAACGTGACTTTTCTCCCACTAAGAAGTAGTAGGTAAAAAGCGATAGCCGGCTCAAATGCCAAGCTGAGCATACCTTTAAACGTGACTTTTCTCTCCCTAAGAAGTAGTAGGTAAAAAGCGCTAGCAGGCTCAGACGCCGAGCTGAGCATACCTTTTAACGTGACTTTTTCCCCCCTACAAATTAGTATGTAAAAAGCGCTAGCAGGCTCACCCGCCGAGCTGAGTATACCTTTTAACGTGACTTTTCTCCCCCTAAGAAGTAGTAGGTAAAAAGCACTAGCCATCTCAGATGATGAGCTGAGCATACCTTTAAACGTGACATTTCTCCCCCTAAGAAGTAGTAGGTAAAAAGCGCTAGTCGACTCAAACGCCAAGCTGAGCATACCTTTTAACATGATTTTTCTCCCCCTAAGAAGTTGTAGGTAAAAATCGTTAGACGGCTCAGATGCCAAGCTGAGCATACCTTTTAACATAACTTTTCTCCCCCTAAGAAGTAGTAGGTTAAAATCGTTATACGGCTCAGACGCCTAACTAAGCATACCTTTTAACGTGACTTTTCTCTCCCTAAGAAGCAGTAGGTAAAAAGTGGTAGCCGGCTCAGATGCCGAGCTGAGCATACCTTTTAACATTACTTTTCTCCCCCTAAGAAGTAGTAGGTAAAAAAAAGCACTAGCCGACTTAGATGTCGAGCTGAGCATACCTTTTAACGTGACTTTTCTCCCTCTAAGAAGTAGTAGGTAAAAAGCGGTAGCCGGCTCAGACGCCAAGAGCTGAGCATACCATTTAACGTGACTTTTTTCCCCCAAAGAAGTAGTAGGTAAAAAAAATAAAAGCACTAGCCGACTTAAGGTGGCCATACATGGGCCGATAAAAGCTGCCGACAGACTGTGTCAGCAGCTTATCGGCCCGTGTATGGGGGCCCCCGACGGGCTTCCCTGATCGAGATCTGGCCGAAAGTCGGGATCTCTTCGTTGATGCGGTCCCGCGATCTGACCGCTCGTTTGCCAAATGCTAGGATCCGATCGTTGGGCCCTAGGGCCCACGATCGGATCTGCCCGATATTGCCCACCTCAAGGTGGGCATATCGGAGGGAGATCCGCTCGTTTGGCGACATCGCCAAACGAGCAGATCTATCCATGTATGGCCACCTTAAGACGTCGAGCTGAGCATACCTTTTAACGTGACTTTTCTCCCCCTAAGAAGTAGTAGGTAAAAAAAAGCACTAGCCGACTTAGACTTCGAGCTGAGCATACCTTTTAACGTGACTTTTCTCCCCCTAAGAAGTAGTAGGTAAAAAGCTCTTGCCCGCTTAGACGCAGAGCTGAGCATACCTTTTAACGTGACTTTTCTCCCCATAAGAAGTAGTAGGTAAAAAAAAGCACTAGCCAACTTAGACGTCGAGCTGAGCATACATTTTAATATGATTTTTCTCAACCTAAGAAGTAGTAGGTAAAAAGTGGTATCCGGCTTAGATGCTGTGCTGAGCATACCTTATAACGGGACTTTTGTCCCACTAAGAAGTAGTAGGTAAAAAAAAAACACTAGCCGACTTAGACGTCGAGCTGAGCATACATTTTAATATGACTTTTCTTCCCCTAAGAAGTAGTAGGTAAAAAGCATTAGCTGGCTCAGGAGCTGAGCATACCTTTTAACATGACTTTTCTCCCTCTAAGAAGTAGTAGGTAAAAAGTGGTAGCCGGCTTAGATGCCGAGCTGAGCATACCTTTTAACGTGACTTTTCTCCCCCTAAGAAGTAGTAGGTAAAAAAAAGCACTAGCCGACTTAGACGTTGAGCTGAGCATACATTTTAATATGACTTTTCTCAACCTAAGAAGTAGTAGGTAAAAAGCATTAGCCGGCTCAGGAGCTGAGCATACCTTTTAACATGACTTTTCTCCTTCTAAGAAGTAGTAGGTAAAAAGTGGTAGCCGGCTAAGATGCCGAGATGAGCATACCTTTTAACGTGACTTTTCTCCTCCTATGAAGTTGTAGGTAAAAAAAAAGCACTAGCCGACTTAGACGTTGAGCTGAGCATACATTTTAATATGACTTTTCTCCCCCTAAGAAGTAGTAGGTAAAAAGTGGTAGCCGGCTTAGATGGCGAGCTGAGCATACCTTATAACGTGACTTTTCTCCCCCTAAGAAGTAGTAGGTAAAAAAAAGCACTAGCCGACTTAGACGTCGAGCTGATCATACCTTTTAATATGACTTTTCTCCCCCTAAGAAGTAGTAGGTAAAAAGTGGTAGCCGGCTTAGATGCTGAGCTGAGCATTCCTTTTAACGTGACTTTTCTCCCCCTAAGAAGTAGTAGGTGAAAAAAAGCACTACCCGACTTTGACGTCGTGCTGAGCATACATTTTAATATGACTTTTCTCCCCCTAAGAAGTAGCAGGTAAAAAGTGGTAGCCGGCTTAGATGCCGAGCTGAGCCTTCCTTTTAACGTGACTTTTCTCCCCCTAAGAAGTAGTAGGTAAAAAAAGCACTAGCCGACTTAGACGTTGAGCTGAGCATACATTTTAATATGACTTTTCTCCCCCTAAGAAGTAGTAGGTAAAAAAAAGCACTACCCGACTTAGACGTCGTGCTGAGCATACATTTTAATATGACTTTTCTCCCCCTAAGAAGTAGTAGGTAAAAAGTGGTAGCCGTCTTAGATGCCGAGCTGAGCATTCGTTTTAACGTGACTTTTCTCCCCCTAAGAAGTAGTAGGTAAAAAAAAGCACTAGCCGAATTAGACGTTGAGCTGAGCATACATTTTAATATGACTTTTCTCCCCCTAAGAAGTAGTAGGTAAAAAGCATTAGCCGGCTCAGGAGCTGAGCATACCTTTTAACATGACTTTTCTCCCTCTAAGAAGTAGTAGGTAAAAAGTGGTAGCCGGCTTAGCTGCCGAGCTGAGCATACCTTTTAACATGACTTTTCTCCCCCTAAGAAGTAGTAGGTAAAAAAAAGCACTAGCCGACTTAGACGTTGAGCTGAGCATACATTTTAATATGACTTTTCTCCCCCTAAGAAGTAGTAGGTAAAAAAAAGCACTAGCCGACTTAGACGTCGAGCTGAGCATACATTTTAATATGACTTTTCTCCCCCTAAGAAGTAGTAGGTAAAAAGTGGTAGCCGGCTTAGATTCCGAGCTGAGCATTCCTTTTAACGTGACTTTTCTCCCCCTAAGAAGTAGTAGGTAAAAAAAAGCACTAGCCGACTTAGACGTTGAGCTGAGCATACATTTTAATATGACTTTTCTTCCCCTAAGAAGTAGTAGGTAAAAAAAAGCACTACCCGACTTAGACGTCGTGCTGAGCATACATTTTAATATGACTTTTCTCAACCTAAGAAGTAGTAGGTAAAAAGCATTAGCCGGCTCAGGAGCTGAGCATATCTTTTAACATGACTTTTCTCCCTCTAAGAAGTAGTAGGTAAAAAGTGGTAGCCGGCTTCGATGCCGAGCTGTGCATACCTTTTAATGTCACTTTTCTCCCCATAAGAAGTAGTAGGTAAAAAAAAGCACTAGCCGACTTAGACGTCGAGCTGAGCATACCTTTTAACGTGACTTTTCTCCCCCTAAGAAGTAGTAGGTAAAAAAAAGCACTAGCCGACATAGACGTTGAGCTGAGCATACATTTTAATATGACTTTTCTCAACCTAAGAAGTAGTAGGTAAAAAAAAGCACTAGCCAACTTAGACGTCGAGCTGAGCATACATTTTAATATGACTTTTCTCCCCCTAAGAAGTAGTAGGTAAAAAAAAGCACTAGCCGACTTAGACGTCGAGGTGAGCATACATTTTAATATGACTTTTCTCCCCCTAAGAAGTAGTAGGTAAAAAGTGGTATCCGGCTTAGATGCCGTGCTGAGCATACCTTATAATGGGACATTTCTCCCCCTAAGAAGTAGTAGGTAAAAAAAAGCACTAGCCGACTTAGACGTCGAGCTGAGCATACATTTTAATATGACTTTTCTCCCCCTAAGAAGTAGTAGGTAAAAAGCATTAGCTGTCTCAGGAGCTGAGCATACCTTTTAACATGACTTTTCTCCCTCTAAGAAGTAGTAGGTAAAAAGTGGTAGCCGGCTAAGATGCCGAGCTGAGCATTCCTTTTAAAGTGACTTTTCTCCTCCTAAGAAGTAGTAGGTAAAAAAAAGCACTAGCCGACTTAGACGTCGAGCTGAGCATACCTTTTAACGTGACTTTTCTCCCCCTAAGAAGTAGTAGGTAAAAAAAAAGCACTAGCCGACTTAGACGTCGAGCTGAGCATACCTTTTAACGTGACTTTTCTCCCCCTAAGAAGTAGTAGGTAAGAAAAAGCACTAGCCGACTTAGACGCCGAGCTAAACAGAACTTTTAACGTGACTTTCCCCCCCAAGTAGTAGTAGGTAAAAAGCATTAGCCATCTCAGACGACGAGCTGAGCATACCTTTAAACGTGACTTTTCTCCCCCTAAGAAGTAGTATGTAAAAAAAAGCACTAGCCGACTTAGACGTTGAGCTGAGCATACATTTTAATATGACTTTTCTCCCCTAAGAAGTAGTAGGTAAAAAGTGGTAGCCGGCTCAGATGCCGAGCTGAGCATAACTTTTAACGTGACTTTTCTCCCCCTAAGAAGTAGTAGGTAAAAAAAAAGCACTAGCCGACTTAGACGTCGTGCTGAGCATACATTTTAATATGACTTTTCTCAACCTAAGAAGTAGTAGGTAAAAAGCATTAGCCGGCTCAGGAGCTGAGCATACCTTTTAATATGACTTTTCTCCCCCTAAGAAGTAGTAGGTAAAAAGTGGTAGCCGGCTTAGATGCCGAGCTGAGCATACCTTATAACGTGACTTTTCTCCCCCTAAGAAGTAGTAGGTAAAAAAAAGCACTAGCCGACTTAGACGTCGAGCTGATCATACCTTTTAATATGACTTTTCTCCCCCTAAGAAGTAGTAGGTAAAAAGTGGTAGCCGGCTTAGATGCTGAGCTGAGCATTCCTTTTAACGTGACTTTTCTCCCCCTAAGAAATAGTAGGTGAAAAAAAGCACTACCCGACTTTGACGTCGTGCTGAGCATACATTTTAATATGACTTTTCTCCCCCTAAGAAGTAGTAGGTAAAAAGCATTAGCTGGCTCAGGAGCTGAGCATACCTTTTAACATGACTTTTCTCCCTCTAAGAAGTAGTAGGTAAAAAGTGGTAGCCGGCTAAGATGCCGAGCTGAGCATTCCTTTTAAAGTGACTTTTCTCCTCCTAAGAAGTAGTAGGTAAAAAAAGCACTAGCCGACTTAGACGTCGAGCTGAGCATACCTTTTAACGTGACTTTTCTCCCCCTAAGAAGTAGTAGGTAAAAAAAAGCACTAGCCGACTTAGACGTTGAGCTGAGCATACATTTTAATATGACTTTTCTCCCCCTAAGAAGTGGTAGGTAAAAAAAAGCACTACCCGACTTAGACGTCGTGCTGAGCATACATTTTAATATGACTTTTCTCCCCCTAAGAAGTAGTAGGTAAAAAGTGGTAGCCGGCTTAGATGCTGAGCTGAGCATTCCTTTTAACGTTACTTTTCTCCCCCTAAGAAGTAGTAGGTGAAAAAAAGCACTACCCGACTTTGACGTTGTGCTGAGCATACATTTTAATATGACTTTTCTCCCCCTAAGAAGTAGTAGGTAAAAAGCATTAGCTGGCTCAGGAGCTGAGCATACCTTTTAACATGACTTTTCTCCCTCTAAGAAGTAGTAGGTAAAAAGTGGTAGCCTGCTTAGATGCCGAGCTGAGCATACCTTTTAACATGACTTTTCTCTCCCTAAGAAGTAGTAGGTAAAAAGCGCTTGCCGGCTCAGACGCCAAGCTGAGCATACCTTTTAACGTAACTTTTCTCAACCTAAGAAGTAGTAGGTAAAAAGCATTAGCCAGCTCAGGAGCTGAGCATACCTTTTAATGTGACTTTTCTCTCACTAAGAAGTAGTAGATAAAAAGCATTAGCCGGCTCAGGAGCTGAGCATACCTTTTAACGTGACTTTTCTCCCTCTAAGAAGTAGTAGGTAAAAAGCGCTAGCCGACTCAGACGCTAAGCTGAGCATACCTTTTAACGTGACTTTTCTCTCCCTAAGAAGCAGTAGGTAAAGAGCGCTAGCCGGCTCACCTGCCGAGCTGAGCATAACTTTTAACGTGACTTTTCTCCCCCTAAGAAGTAGTAGGTAAAAATTGTTAGACTGCTCAGACTCCGAGCTGAGTATACCTTTTAACGTGATTTTTCTCCCCCTAAGAAGTAGTAGGTAAAACGCGTTAGCTGGCTCAGACGTCAAGCTCAGCATACCTTTTAACGTGACTTTTCTCCCACTAAGATGTAGTAGGTAAAAAGAGCTTGCCCGCTTAGACGCAGAGCTGAGCATACATTTTAACGTGACTTTTCTCCCACTAAGAAGTAGTAGGTAAAAAGCGATAGCCGGCTCAAATGCCAAGCTGAGCATACCTTTAAACGTGACTTTTCTCTCCCTAAGAAGTAGTAGGTAAAAAGCGCTAGCAGGCTCAGAAGCCGAGCTGAGCATACCTTTTAACGTGACTTTTTCCCCCCTACAAATTAGTATGTAAAAAGCGCTAGCAGGCTCACCCGCCGAGCTGAGTATACCTTTTAACGTGACTTTTCTCCCCCTAAGAAGTAGTAGGTAAAAAGCACTAGCCATCTCAGATGATGAGCTGAGCATACCTTTAAACGTGACATTTCTCCCCCTAAGAAGTAGTAGGTAAAAAGCGCTAGTCGACTCAAACGCCAAGCTGAGCATACCTTTTAACATGATTTTTCTCCCCCTAAGAAGTTGTAGGTAAAAATCGTTAGACGGCTCAGACGCCAAGCTGAGCATACCTTTTAACATAACTTTTCTCCCCCTAAGAAGTAGTAGGTTAAAATCGTTATACGGCTCAGACGCCTAGCTAAGCATACCTTTTAACGTGACTTTTCTCTCCCTAAGAAGCAGTAGGTAAAAAGTGGTAGCCGGCTCAGATGCCGAGCTGAGCATACCTTTTAACATTACTTTTCTCCCCCTAAGAAGTAGTAGGTAAAAAAAAGCACTAGCCGACTTAGATGTCGAGCTGAGCATACCTTTTAACGTGACTTTTCTCCCTCTAAGAAGTAGTAGGTAAAAAGCGGTAGCCGGCTCAGACGCCAAGAGCTGAGCATACCATTTAACGTGACTTTTTTCCCCCAAAGAAGTAGTAGGTAAAAAAAATAAAAGCACTAGCCGACTTAAGGTGGCCATACATGGGCCGATAAAAGCTGCCGACAGACTGTGTCAGCAGCTTATCGGCCCGTGTATGGGGGCCCCCGACGGGCTTCCCTGATCGAGATCTGGCCGAAAGTCGGGATCTCTTCGTTGATGCGGTCCCGCGATCTGACCGCTCGTTTGCCAAATGCTAGGATCCGATCGTTGGGCCCTAGGGCCCACGATCGGATCTGCCCGATATTGCCCACCTCAAGGTGGGCATATCGGAGGGAGATCCGCTCGTTTGGCGACATCGCCAAACGAGCAGATCTATCCATGTATGGCCACCTTAAGACGTCGAGCTGAGCATACCTTTTAACGTGACTTTTCTCCCCCTAAGAAGTAGTAGGTAAAAAAAAGCACTAGCCGACTTAGACTTCGAGCTGAGCATACCTTTTAACGTGACTTTTCTCCCCCTAAGAAGTAGTAGGTAAAAAGCTCTTGCCCGCTTAGACGCAGAGCTGAGCATACCTTTTAACGTGACTTTTCTCCCCATAAGAAGTAGTAGGTAAAAAGCGGTAGCCGGCTCAGACGCCGAGCTGAGCATACCTTTTAATGTGACTTTTCTCTCCTTAAGAAGTAGTAGGTAAAAAGCATTAGCCGGCTCAGGAGCTGAGCATACCTTTTAACGTGGCTCTTCTCCCCCTAAAGAAGTAGTAGGTAAAAAGCGCTTGCCCGCTTAGACAAAGAGCTGAGCATACCTTTTAACGTGACTTTTCTCCCACTAAGAAGTAGTAGGTAAAAAGCGATAGCCGACTAAAACGCCAAGCTGAGCATACCTTTTAACTTGACTTTTCTATCCCTAAGAAGTAGTAGGTAAACAGCGCTAGCCGGCTCAGACGCCGAGCTGAGCATACCTTTTAACTTGACTTTTCTCCCCGTAAGAAGTAGTAGGTAAAAAGCGATAGCCGGCTCAAGAGCTGAGCATATCTTTTAACGTGACTTTTCTCCCCCTAAGAAGCAGTAGGTAAAAAGCACCTGCCCGCTTCGACGCAGAGCTGAGCATACCTTTTAACGTTACTTTTCTCCCCCTAAGAAGTAGTAGGTAAAAAGCATTAGCCGACTCAGGAGCTAAGCATACCTTTTAACATGACTTTTCTCCCTCTAAGAAGTAGTAGGTAAAAAGTGGTAGCCGGCTTAGACGTCGAGCTGAGCATACCTTTTAACGTGACTTTTCTCCCCCTAAGAAGTAGTAGGTAAAAAAAAGCACTAGCCGACTTAGACGCCGAGCTGAGCATACATTTTAATATGACTTTTCTCCCCCTAAGAAGTAGTAGGTAAAAAGCATTAGCTGGCTCAGGAGCTGAGCATACCTTTTAACATGAATTTTCTCCCTCTAAAGCTGGCCATAGACGCAAAGATCCGATCGTACGAATCGTGGATTCGTACGATTTTCGGACCGTGTGTGGAGAGTCCCGACATTTTTCGTCCGTCGGAGATCGGTCGTTTGGTCGATCGGACAGGTTAGAAAATTTCTGTCGGCTGCCGATAATATCTCTGCGTGTATTGCCGATCGTACGATTTTCAGAGGGAGACTGTCACTAGTGTTGTCAGACATAAGTATCGTACGATTGCCGTCAGGGGCAGAACATTGGGTGATCTGTTCTATTTGATCGGAATGGTAAAGACTTTGATCTGAATGGTTAGTGGAGGTTCGGGAGATGGGAAAGTCCGATCGTACGTTGATTCGTAAGATCGGATCTTTGCGTCTATGGCCAGCTTAAGAAGTAGTAGGTAAAAAGTGGTAGCCGGCTAAGATGCCGAGCTGAGCATTCGTTTTAACGTGACTTTTCTCCCCCTAAGAAGTAGTAGGTAAAAAAAAACACTAGCCGACTTAGACGTCGAGGTGAACATACATTTTAATATGACTTTTCTCCCCCTAAGAAGTAGTAGGTAAAAAGTGGTAGCTGGCTTAGATTCCGAGCTGAGCATTCCTTTTAACGTGACTTTTCTCCCCCTAAGAAGTAGTAGGTAAAAAAAAGCACTAGCCGACTTAGACGTCGAGCTGAGCATACCTTTTAACGTGACTTTTCTCCCCCTAAGAAGTAGTAGGTAAAAAAAAGCACTAGCCGACTTAGACGTCGAGCTGAGCATACCTTTTAACGTGACTTTTCTCCCCCTAAGAAGTAGTAGGTAAAAAAAAGCACTAGCCGACTTAGACGTTGAGCTGAGCATACATTTTAATATGACTTTTCTGCCCCTAAGAAGTAGTAGGTAAAAAAAAGCACTCGCCGACTTAGACGTTGAGCTGAGCATACATTTTAATATGACTTTTCTCCCCCTTAGAAGTAGTAGGTAAAAAGTGGTAGCCGGCTTAGATGCCGAGCTGAGCATACCTTATAACGTGACTTTTCTCTCCCTAAGAAGTAGTAGGTAAAAAATAAAGCACTAGCCGACTTAGACGTCGTACTGAGCATACATTTTAATATGACTTTTCTCCGTCTAAGAAGTAGTAGGTAAAAAGTGGTAGCCGGCTTAGATTCCGAGCTGAGCATTCCTTTTAACGTGACTTTTCTCCCCCTAAGAAGTAGTAGGTAAAAAAAAGCACTAGCCGACTTAGACGTTGAGCTGAGCATACATTTTAATATGACTTTTCTCCCCCTAAAAGTAGTAGGTAAAAAAAAGCACTACTCGACTTAGACGTCGTGCTGAGCATACATTTTAATATGACTTTTCTCCCCCTAAGAAGTAGTAGGTAAAAAGTGGTAGCCGTCTTAGATGCCGAGCTGAGCATTCGTTTTAACGTGACTTTTCTCCCCCTAAGAAGTAGTAGGTAAAAAAAAGAACTAGCCGAATTAGACGTTGAGCTGAGCATACATTTTAATATGACTTTTCTCCCCCTAAGAAGTAGTAGGTAAAAAAAAGCACTACCCGACTTAGACGTCGTGCTGAGCATACATTTTAATATGACTTTTCTCCCCCTAAGAAGTAGTAGGTAAAAAGTGGTAGCCGTCTTAGATGCCGAGCTGAGCATTCGTTTTAACGTGACTTTTCTCCCCCTAAGAAGTAGTAGGTAAAAAAAAGCACTAGCCGAATTAGACGTTGAGCTGAGCATACATTTTAATATGACTTTTCTCCCCCTAAGAAGTAGTAGGTAAAAAAAAGCACTAGCCGACTTAGACGTTGAGCTGAGCATACATTTTAATATGACTTTTCTGCCCCTAAGAAGTAGTAGGTAAAAAAAGCACTAGCCAACTTAGACGTCGAGCTGAGCATACATTTTAACGTGACTTTTCTCCCCCTAAGAAGTAGTAGGTAAAAAAAAGCACTAGCCGACTTAGACGTTGAGCTGAGCATACATTTTAATATGACTTTTCTGCCCCTAAGAAGTAGTAGGTAAAAAAAAGCACTAGCCAACTTAGACGTCGAGCTGAGCATACATTTTAACGTGACTTTTCTCCCCCTAAGAAGTAGTAGGTAAAAAAAAGCACTAGCCAACTTAGACGTCGAGCTGAGCATACATTTTAATATGACTTTTCTCCCCCTAAGAAGTAGTAGGTAAAAAAAAGCACTAGCCGACTTAGACGTCGTGCTGAGCATACATTTTAATATGACTTTTCTCCCCCTAAGAAGTAGTAGGTAAAAAGTGGTATCCGGCTTAGATGCCGTGCTGAGCATACCTTATAACGGGACTTTTCTCCCACTAAGAAGTAGTAGGTAAAAAAAAACACTAGCCGACTTAGACGTCGAGCTGAGCATACCTTTTAACGTGACTTTTCTCCCCCTAAGAAGTAGTAGGTAAAAAAAAGCACTAGCCGACTTAGACGTCGAGCTGAGCATACCTTTTAACGTGACTTTTCTCCCCCTAAGAAGTAGTAGGTAAAAAAATGCACTAGCCGACTTAGACGTTGAGCTGAGCATACATTTTAATATGACTTTTCTGCCCCTAAGAAGTAGTAGGTAAAAAAAAGCACTCGCCGACTTAGACGTTGAGCTGAGCATACATTTTAATATGACTTTTCTCCCCCTTAGAAGTAGTAGGTAAAAAGTGGTAGCCGGCTTAGATGCCGAGCTGAGCATACCTTATAACGTGACTTTTCTCTCCCTAAGAAGTAGTAGGTAAAAAATAAAGCACTAGCCGACTTAGACGTCGTACTGAGCATACATTTTAATATGACTTTTCTCCGCCTAAGAAGTAGTAGGTAAAAAGTGGTAGCCGGCTTAGATTCCGAGCTGAGCATTCCTTTTAACGTGACTTTTCTCCCCCTAAGAAGTAGTAGGTAAAAAAAAGCACTAGCCGACTTAGACGTTGAGCTGAGCATACATTTTAATATGACTTTTCTCCCCCTAAGAAGTAGTAGGTAAAAAAAAGCACTACCCGACTTAGACGTCGTGCTGAGCATAAATTTTAATATTACTTTTCTCCACCTAAAAAGTAGTAGGTAAAAAGTGGTAGCCGGCTTAGATGCCGAGCTGAGCATTCCTTTTAACGTGACTTTTCTCCCCCTAAGAAGTAGTAGGTGAAAAAAAGCACTACCCGGCTTAGACGTCGTGCTGAGCATACATTTTAATATGACTTTTCTCCCCCTAAGAAGTAGAAGGTAAAATGTGGTAGCCGGCTTAGATGCCAAGCTGATCATTCCTTTTAACGTGACTTTTCTCCCCCTAAGAAGTAGTAGGTAAAAAAAAGCACTAGCCGAATTAGACGTTGAGCTGAGCATACATTTTAATATGACTTTTCTGCCCCTAAGAAGTAGTAGGTAAAAAAAAGCACTAGCCAACTTAGACGTCGAGCTGAGCATACATTTTAACGTGACTTTTCTCCCCCTAAGAAGTAGTAGGTAAAAAAAAGCACTAGCCGACTTAGACGTTGAGCTGAGCATACATTTTAATATGACTTTTCTGCCCCTAAGAAGTAGTAGGTAAAAAAAAGCACTAGCTAACTTAGACGTCGAGCTGAGCATACATTTTAACGTGACTTTTCTCCCCCTAAGAAGTAGTAGGTAAAAAAAAGCACTAGCCGACTTAGACGTCGTGCTGAGCATACATTTTAATATGACTTTTCTCCCCCTAAGAAGTAGTAGGTAAAAAGTGGTATCCGGCTTAGATGCCGTGCTGAGCATACCTTATAACGGGACTTTTCTCCCACTAAGAAGTAGTAGGTAAAAAAAAACACTAGCCGACTTAGACGTCGAGCTGAGCATACCTTTTAACGTGACTTTTCTCCCCCTAAGAAGTAGTAGGTAAAAAAAAGCACTAGCCGACTTAGACGTCGAGCTGAGCATACATTTTAATATGACTTTTCTTCCCCTAAGAAGTAGTAGGTAAAAAGCATTAGCTGGCTCAGGAGCTGAGCATACCTTTTAACATGACTTTTCTCCCTCTAAGAAGTAGTAGGTAAAAAGTGGTAGCCGGCTAAGATGCCGAGCTGAGCATTCCTTTTAAAGTGACTTTTCTCCTCCTAAGAAGTAGTAGGTAAAAAAAAAGCACTAGCCGGGGGCGTGGCTTGCCGTTGCTGCTGATGGACGCGTGTTAGACTGGCTCCGCTCAGACTCCCAGGCTAACTTATTGCTGTGGCAAGATTATCATGGGGAAACCACAAAAAACGAAGCAAGAGAAGGAGAAGATGGCACAGAAAAAGCAATCGCTTTCTCAAACTGAGCTTCCGCCTTTATTTTTTTAAAAAAACACGGAGCGCAGAACTTCCAAGATGGCGCCGACCGCGGCTGAGAGAGAGGAGGAATCAGATCCGCAGCGTGACACCTCGGATCTAGATAGTGAAGCAGGTGAGGAACTCTCTACTCGTACTTACCTTGCCTCTCTTCCAACGAAGTCGGATATTAAAAGCATGCTTCAGGAAATGACGCAGTCGATCAAAGAGGAGCTGCAAGATATTAAGAGAGACATGTCTGCCTTGTCTACCAGGATTGATGATTCTGAACAGATTCAAAGTAAGTTGTCCTCTAATCAAAAGCTGATTTCTGCGCACATACATACGCAGGACATGAAAATTTCTGATCTTCAGCGTCAGCTAGAGGACCAAGAAAATAGGGGTCGCCGCAACAATATAAGGGTTAGAGGGATCCCAGAGAGTATACAGGTGGAGGAGATAAATAAAACTCTACTGCAAATCTTTAATAGTGTACTCCATAGGGATCACGATACTGATATCGCTATTGAGCGTGCACATCGTGTTCCAAAACCCAAAGCTGCCCCTTTGAATGCACCGAGGGATGTCCTGTGCTGCATCCACAGCTTTAAAATGAAGGAGGACATACTTAGTAAGGCTAAAGAACTTGATAATATATTATTTGAAGATAATACTATTAAGTTGTTCCAAGATGTGGCAAGATCGACTCTAATGAAGAGGAAGTTCCTCAAGCCGCTTACGGATCATTTAAGGGCAAACAGCATTTTATATCGCTGGGGATTTCCTTTTTCCATTACTGCTTCTAAAGATGGCGTACAAGCAAAGATACGTACACCATCTGACACGGAAATTTTTTTTCAAAGGCTACAGCTTCCGGCAATTCCTCTTCCAGGATGGCTACCAGATTGTACTCCGCTTCTTCAACTAGATTTAGATTTCCAAGTTGATTGGGCTACGATTTCGACACCGAGACGAGCATCGCGCACCCCCATGAAAAGAGGGTCAAGAGCCTCGCTTCTTTCGCCTCTACGGAATACTCCCCGTACTCCAAAAAAGTGATGGGTGACACGTATGACTTTAATGAGACACACCAGTTAATGACTTTAGTTGCGAGCTTTTCTTTATTTTCTGTTTAGGTTTCTAGACACTGCTTTAATATATAGATAGATGTCTGGCCTGATGAACCTGAGGTTCTGTACGATTACGTTTTAGTTCACAGTTATATTGTTATTTTCCCCTTTCTATTTCTATGTAGCCTGGGAGTTTTGGCTGCTGGATGATACGTTTCTTGACAACTCAGTTAGTCAACCGATCACCTCCCCCCACATTACCACCTCTGGTCTCTGATATAGTACATCTAGAAGGCATACGCCTTGTAAGTCTGTAGCGACTTTTTCTTTTTGTCTCCCCTTCCCTTTTCCTTGGTTCACCCTTTCTTGATTGAACTCTTTCTCTATTATGCTTTTCTTTCCCCTTCTGTTCCCTTCTTTCCCCTATCCCTTACGTAGGACGGAAGCAAGACTAATATACGGAGGAGTATTTATCAAGTTGTTCGTAGATAATTCTCATAACTGGTCTTCGATATGGCACAATTAAGCTGCAAGGTTATGTGTTATAATGTTAATGGTCTAAATGAGCCGGTGAAGAGGGCACAGATATTTTCTGAATGTAGGAGAAACAACGCTCAGATTATCCTGCTCCAGGAAACCCATTTTAAAGAAGGGAAAACCCCTCGTCTGGCAGTTAAACATTATCCCACTATATATACTAATAACAATCCGGATAGGAAAAGTTTGGGGGTTATGATATTGTTACACAAAGATATCCCATTTCAATTTAAGGACCAATTAGTAGATATAGAAGGAAGATTGTTGGCTATAAAAGGGTCAATTGCTGGTCTTAAGGTTACGATTGTAAATATGTATGTGCCTAATCATGGGCAATCCACATTTATTCAGAGGGCTCTACAACTTATTGGAACTTTTACAGAAGGTCTTCTGATTCTGGGCGGAGATTTGAACGTCACATTGAACCCTTTAGTTGACTCTTCTAAGTCTAAGACGAGTATATCTTATAAGGGCCTGAAGGGTATTAAGATAGCTCTCGCGTCTTTAAATTTGGTGGATATTTGGCGTAGTTTTCATCCGAAGACGCAAGATTATACACATTTTTCAAAGGTCCATCAAGGTTACACTAGAATCGATTATCTTTTTGTCTCCCAGTATTGGCTGCATTTGTTCTATCAATCAGATATAGGTCCAACTACTTTGTCGGATCATTCACCAGTTACAACCTTATTTCATATTCCTAATACTTCTAAACCAGAATTTAATTGGAAATTTAATGATCTCTTGATCCACAAACAAGATACTAAACGACAGATAAATGCAATGATTGCTAAAATATTGGAAGACAATGAGACATCAGATGTATCCGCAAAAACTCTGTGGGAAACATTAAAATGTGTTTTGAGGGGGAATATTATAGCATTATGTAGTGCTTTGAAAAAACAAAGGGAGAAGGCTGTTACTGATCTTATTGCAGAAATACGTCATTTAGAACAAACGCATAAAGAGAGCATAGCAAGACAAATACTCACGGTCTTAGAAAGTAAAAGGGTACAATTGAAATCTTTACTTGACCAATATGCGTATAAAGCGTATATGAGAAGTAAACATGCATTTTATGAGTTTAGCGATAAACCCACCAAACATTTTTCGAGAATATTGAATTGTCTTCAACCCAATACAACTATAATGTCAATCAAAGATCAGCAGCAACACACTCGATATGCTACTAGGGACATAGCAACTTGTTTTCAACAGTTTTACCAATCTTTATATAGACTTCAAAAAGATGCCCCTTCTGCTCAGTTATGTCAAGAAATCTCTAACTTTATTGCAGGAGCTGATCTAAGACCTATGTCGGCTCAACAAAAAGATGTACTGGATAGCCCATTTACTTTAGAGGAAATATGTACCACAATTGACTCACTAGCAACAGGGAAGAGCCCTGGCCCAGATGGGTATGGAGCCCTTTATTATAAGACTTACAAAGATTCCTTAGCGCCGATACTTTTATCTTATTTTAATTCCATAAATAGAGATAATGGCTTTCATCCCCAAGCGACAGAAGCACTTATTACGGTTATTCCTAAACCGGATAAAGATCCTCAACAATGTACCAGTTACCGCCCAATATCTTTAATCAATGTTGATCTCAAGATATATGCTAAAATGATTGCTGAAAGATTAAAAAAGTACTTACCTTTACTCATCCACCCCGATCAGACAGGTTTTATTCCCAAGAGAGAAGGAAAGGAAAATACTGTTAAGGTACTTTCCTTAATGCATTATGCTATTGCTCATGACATCCCCTCTTTTCTCCTTACTACGGATGCGGAGAAAGCCTTTGACAGGGTTTCCTGGCCTTTTTTGGATGCCACTTTGTCGGGATTTGGTTTTGGGGATATAATGAAAAATAGAATTTTAGCATTGTACCAAAATCCCACGGCCAGGATACGAGTTAATGGTATATTATCTCCCAAAATTGAAATTGCTAATGGGACTAGGCAGGGGTGCCCGCTTTCCCCTTTATTGTTTGTATTAGTTTTAGAGACCTTATTGTCACATATTCGGCTAGCTCCAGATATTGCAGGCATATTTGTTAAAAACAGAGAGTATAAAATAGCAGCGTTTGCGGACGATTTGCTATTATTTATCACTAAACCTATTATTACTGTACCTAATATAATGGTGTTATTTAAGTTATTTGGGAAACTCTCTAATTTTAAAATAAATTTTAGTAAATCGGAGGCCATGAACATTAATTTGCCAAGTCAGACCCGTACCCTGTTAGAACAGAACTTTCCATTCCGTTGGACCAATACTGCTATAAAATATTTAGGTGTTAAAATACCGTCCAAATCTCATTTAATATACCAGGAAAATTTCATCCCCTTACTTAAGGTGTTGGAACATAAAATAGAGAATTGGAAGAAATTAAGATTGTCTTGGTTCGGTAAAGTACAAACAGTAAAATCTATTCTAATGCCACAACTTCTATATCCACTTCAGGTACTACCAGTACATATACCGCAAGCTTTTTTCACCTCCATTAAATCATTGTTCTCTAGATATCTATGGTCAGATAAAAGCCCTAGGATTAAATACAATAATTTAATACGCCCAAAAGATAAGGGAGGCCTAGCGTTTCCAGACCCTTATACTTATTATAGAGCAGTACATCTGACTAGAGTGTTGGCATGGTATAATATAAAAGAATCGAAAGCCTGGTTAGACATAGAAAAAGCCCATGTTGACATCCCTTTAGAAAACCTTCTGTGGACTACTAAAGAAGTGGCTAGAAAATACGTCCGGAATCACCCCACTATTAGACCGTCTTTGGATGTATGGTTTTCCTGCAGGGAGGATCTTAACCTTGCCCCTAAGCCGTACGTACTCCAACCCTTGACTATGAATCCTGAGTTTTTGCCCAGTTTAGATCAGGGCACATTTGTAAATTGGAACTGGTATGATACCAAACCCACCAAATTGAAGGATTTTTTTAAGAGAGGGATGAGACTGTCCTTGACAAAAATACAGAAAAGGTGGGGGAGTCACCCTAGAGACCTTTGGTGTTTTAACCAATTATCCCATTATCTCTCATCTACTACTCGCATAGGTTGGGAAAGAGAAAATACCTATTGGGAAAATATCATGGAAGGTAAATCCCCTGCTAAGAAACCTCTATCTGTGATCTATAAAATGATTATACAAGCACAAAATCTTCCGGATCCTCCCTGCAAGAAAAATTGGGAAAAAGAAATGGGAGTGGAAATTCTTGATGAGACCTGGTGTAGTATTTTTAAGTCTCTACATAAAAGTTCGAGGGCGTCTAGGACACGGGAAACTTTGTTTAAATTAGTGACTAGGTGGTATTACACACCGATACGTTTATCTCAGATGTATCCGGCTCACAGTAAAGAGTGTTGGAGATGCAATTTATTTGACGGTACCTTTGCTCATCTTTGGGTTGATTGTATGAAACTTAAGGAATATTGGTTGTCAGTGGGCAGAACCATAAAGGATCTTACTGGGATTGAGATTGATACTTGTAACCCCCTACTGATTTTATTTCACTTAGATATAAAATCTAAGGAGATTATTCATAATGAGCTTTTCCTGCATCTCATCCAGTCTGCAAAGGCTTTAATTCCATGCAAATGGAAGTCCCCTGTACCTCCTACATATATTGAATGGATACACAAAGTGGAAGAAATTCGAAAGCTAGAGGAAATCGCTTATATTTTAAGAAATGAAAGTGGGAAATATTGGTTCATTTGGAAGCCGTGGATACTGTTTATTCAAGATAAGTAAAAGTGGAGAATGGTATGCACAATCTATGATTGCTAATTCCTAGACCAACATTTTCTCTTGCCCCCTATGCTACTATCTAGACAAATATGGTTTCCAATGTCTAATATCTGCTGTCATATGTCTTGTTTTATTGATATGTGAATATGTACGCCTCACTTGGCTTCCGTACTACGTCGTGATGTATGTTTTTTTGTATTATATAAACGATTGTGACGCTTCATCCTTATGTCCTTCCCCCATCCCCTCTCTCCTCTTTTCTTTTTTCTCTTCTGTTAATTTTCCTTTTTATTTCACAAAATAAATAAATAAAGAATATTCAAAAAAAAAAAAAAAGCACTAGCCGACTTAGACGTCGAGCTGAGCATACCTTTTAACGTGACTTTTCTCCCCCTAAGAAGTAGTAGGTAAAAAAAAGCACTAGCCGACTTAGACGTTGAGCTGAGCATACATTTTAATATGACTTTTCTGCCCCTAAGAAGTAGTAGGTAAAAAAAAGCACTCGCCGACTTAGACGTTGAGCTGAGCATACATTTTAATATGACTTTTCTCCCCCTTAGAAGTAGTAGGTAAAAAGTGGTAGCCGGCTTAGATGCCGAGCTGAGCATACCTTATAACGTGACTTTTCTCTCCCTAAGAAGTAGTAGGTAAAAAATAAAGCACTAGCCGACTTAGACGTCGTACTGAGCATACATTTTAATATGACTTTTCTCCGCCTAAGAAGTAGTAGGTAAAAAGTGGTAGCCGGCTTAGATTCCGAGCTGAGCATTCCTTTTAACGTGACTTTTCTCCCCCTAAGAAGTAGTAGGTAAAAAAAAGCACTAGCCGACTTAGACGTTGAGCTGAGCATACATTTTAATATGACTTTTCTCCCCCTAAGAAGTAGTAGGTAAAAAAAAGCACTACCCGACTTAGACGTCGTGCTGAGCATACATTTTAATATTACTTTTCTCCACCTAAAAAGTAGTAGGTAAAAAGTGGTAGCCGGCTTAGATGCCGAGCTGAGCATTCCTTTTAACGTGACTTTTCTCCCCCTAAGAAGTAGTAGGTGAAAAAAAGCACTACCCGGCTTAGACGTCGTGCTGAGCATACATTTTAATATGACTTTTCTCCCCCTAAGAAGTAGAAGGTAAAATGTGGTAGCCGGCTTAGATGCCAAGCTGATCATTCCTTTTAACGTGACTTTTCTCCCCCTAAGAAGTAGTAGGTAAAAAAAAGCACTAGCCGAATTAGACGTTGAGCTGAGCATACATTTTAATATGACTTTTCTGCCCCTAAGAAGTAGTAGGTAAAAAAAAGCACTAGCCAACTTAGACGTTGAGCTGAGCATACATTTTAATATGACTTTTCTGCCCCTAAGAAGTAGTAGGTAAAAAAAAGCACTAGCCAACTTAGACGTCGAGCTGAGCATACATTTTAACGTGACTTTTCTCCCCCTAAGAAGTAGTAGGTAAAAAAAAAGCACTAGCCGACTTAGACGTTGAGCTGAGCATACATTTTAATATGACTTTTCTGCCCCTATGAAGTAGTAGGTAAAAAAAAGCACTAGCTAACTTAGACGTCGAGCTGAGCATACATTTTAACGTGACTTTTCTCCCCCTAAGAAGTAGTAGGTAAAAAAAAGCACTAGCCAACTTAGACGTCGAGCTGAGCATACATTTTAATATGACTTTTCTCCCCCTAAGAAGTAGTAGGTAAAAAAAAGCACTAGCCGACTTAGACGTCGTGCTGAGCATACATTTTAATATGACTTTTCTCCCCCTAAGAAGTAGTAGGTAAAATGTGGTATCCGGCTTAGATGCCGTGCTGAGCATACCTTATAACTGGACTTTTCTCCCACTAAGAAGTAGTAGGTAAAAAAAACACTAGCCGACTTAGACGTCGAGCTGAGCATACCTTTTAACGTGACTTTTCTCCCCCTAAGAAGTAGTAGGTAAAAAAAAGCACTAGCCGACTTAGACGTCGAGCTGAGCATACATTTTAATATGACTTTTCTTCCCCTAAGAAGTAGTAGGTAAAAAGCATTAGCTGGCTCAGGAGCTGAGCATACCTTTTAACATGACTTTTCTCCCTCTAAGAAGTAGTAGGTAAAAAGTGGTAGCCGGCTAAGATGCCGAGCTGAGCATTCCTTTTAAAGTGACTTTTCTCCTCCTAAGAAGTAGTAGGTAAAAAAAAGCACTAGCCGACTTAGACGTCGAGCTGAGCATACCTTTTAACGTGACTTTTCTCCCCCTAAGAAGTAGTAGGTAAAAAAAAGCACTAGCCGACTTAGACGTTGAGCTGAGCATACATTTTAATATGACTTTTCTCCCCCTAAGAAGTAGTAGGTAAAAAAAAGCACTACCCGACTTAGACGTCGTGCTGAGCATACATTTTAATATGACTTTTCTCCCCCTAAGAAGTAGTAGGTAAAAAGCATTAGCTGGCTCAGGAGCTGAGCATACCTTTTAACATGACTTTTCTCCCTCTAAGAAGTAGTAGGTAAAAAGTGGTAGCCGGCTAAGATGCCGAGCTGAGCATTCCTTTTAACGTGACTTTTCTCCCCCTAAGAAGTAGTAGGTAAAAAAAAGCACTAGCCGACTTAGACGTCGAGCTGAGCATACCTTTTAACGTGACTTTTCTCCCCCTAAGAAGTAGTAGGTAAAAAAAAGCACTAGCCGACTTATACGTTGAGCTGAGCATACATTTTAATATGACTTTTCTGCCCCTAGGAAGTAGTAGGTAAAAAAAAAGCACTAGCCGACTTAGACGTTGAGCTGAGCATACATTTTAATATGACTTTTCTCCCCCTTAGAAGTAGTAGGTAAAAAGTGGTAGCCGGCTTAGATGCCGAGCTGAGCATACCTTATAACGTGACTTTTCTCCCCCTAAGAAGTAGTAGGTAAAAAAAAGCACTAGCCGAATTAGACGTCGAGCTGAGCATACCTTTTAACGTGACTTTTCTCCCCCTAAGAAGTAGTAGGTAAAAAAAAGCACTAGCCGACTTAGACGTCGAGCTGAGCATACCTTTTAACGTGACTTTTCTCCCCCTAAGAAGTAGTAGGTAAAAAAAAGCACTAGCCGACTTAGACGTTGAGCTGAGCATACATTTTAATATGACTTTTCTGCCCCTAAGAAGTAGTAGGTAAAAAAAAGCACTCGCCGACTTAGACGTTGAGCTGAGCATACATTTTAATATGACTTTTCTCCCCCTTAGAAGTAGTAGGTAAAAAGTGGTAGCCGGCTTAGATGCCGAGCTGAGCATACCTTATAACGTGACTTTTCTTTCCCTAAGAAGTAGTAGGTAAAAAATAAAGCACTAGCCAACTTAGACGTCGTACTGAGCATACATTTTAATATGACTTTTCTCCCCCTAAGAAGTAGTAGGTAAAAAGTGGTAGCCGGCTTAGATTCCGAGCTGAGCATTCCTTTTAACGTGACTTTTCTCCCCCTAAGAAGTAGTAGGTAAAAAAAAGCACTAGCTGACTTAGACGTTGAGCTGAGCATACATTTTAATATGACTTTTCTCCCCCTAAGAAGTAGTAGGTAAAAAAAAGCACTACCCGACTTAGACGTCGTGCTGAGCATACATTTTAATATGACTTTTCTCCACCTAAAAAGTAGTAGGTAAAAAGTGGTAGCCGGCTTAGATGCCGAGCTGAGCATTCCTTTTAACGTGACTTTTCTCCCCCTAAGAAGTAGTAGGTGAAAAAAAAACACTACCCGGCTTAGACGTCGTGCTGAGCATACATTTTAATATGACTTTTCTCCCCCTAAGAAGTAGTAGGTAAAATGTGGTAGCTGGCTTAGATGCCGAGCTGATCATTCCTTTTAACGTGACTTTTCTCCCCCTAAGAAGTAGTAGGTAAAAAAAAAGCACTAGCCGACTTAGACGTCGGCATACATTTTAATATGACTTTTCTCAACCTAAGAAGTAGTAGGTAAAAAGCATTAGCCGGCTCAGGAGCTGAGCATACCTTTTAACATGACTTTTCTCCCTCTAAGAAGTAGAAGGTAAAAAGTGGTAGCCGGCTAAGATGCCCAGATGAGCATACCTTTTAACGTGACTTTTCTCCTCCTAAGAGTAGTAGGTAAAAAAAGCACTAGCCGACTTAGACGTCGAGCTGAGCATACCTATTAACGTGACTTTTCTCCCCCTAAGAAGTAGTAGGTAAAAAAAAGCTCTAGCCGACTTAGACGTCGAGCTGAGCATACATTTTAATATGACTTTTCTCCCCTAAGAAGTAGTAGGTAAAAAGTGGTAGCCGGCTTAGATGCCGAGCTGAGCATACCTTTTAACGTGACTTTTCTCCCCCTAAGAAGTAGTAGGTAAAAAAAAGCACTAGCCGACTTAGACGTTGAGCTGAGCATACATTTTAATATGACTTTTCTCCCCCTAAGAAGTAGTAGGTAAAAAAAAGCACTACCCGACTTAGACGTCGTGCTGAGCATACATTTTAATATGACTTTTCTCCCCCTAAGAAGTAGTAGGTAAAAAGCATTAGCTGGCTCAGGAGCTGAGCATACCTTTTAACATGACTTTTCTCCCTCTAAGAAGTAGTAGGTAAAAAGTGGTAGCCGGCTAAGATGCCGAGCTGAGCATTCCTTTTAAAGTGACCTTTCTCCTCCTAAGAAGTAGTAGGTAAAAAAAAGCACTAGCCGAATTAGACGTCGAGCTGAGCATACCTTTTAACGTGACTTTTCTCCCCCTAAGAAGTAGTAGGTAAAAAAAAGCACTAGCCGACTTATACGTTGAGCTGAGCATACATTTTAATATGACTTTTCTGCCCCTAAGAAGTAGTAGGTAAAAAAAAGCACTCGCCGACTTAGACGACGAGCTGAGCATACCTTTTAACGTGACTTTTCTCCCCCTAGGAAGTAGTAGGTAAAAAAAAAGCACTAGCCGACTTAGACGTTGAGCTGAGCATACATTTTAATATGACTTTTCTCCCCCTTAGAAGTAGTAGGTAAAAAGTGGTAGCCGGCTTAGATGCCGAGCTGAGCATACCTTATAACGTGACTTTTCTCCCCCTAAGAAGTAGTAGGTAAAAAAAGCACTAGCCGACTTAGAAGTCGAGCTGAGCATACCTTTTAACGTGACTTTTCTCCCCCTAAGAAGTAGTAGGTAAAAAGTGGTAGCCGGCTTAGATGCCGAGCTGAGCATACCTTTTAACATGACTTTTCTCTCCCTAAGAAGTAGTAGGCAAAAAGCTTTAGCACTCTCAGACGTCGAGCTGAGCATACCTTTTAACGTGACTTTTCTCCCTCTAAGAAGTAGTAGGTAACAAAAAAGCACTAGCCGACTTAGACGTCGTGCTGAGCATACATTTTAATATGACTTTTCTCAACCTAAGAAGTAGTAGGTAAAAAGCATTAGCCGGCTCAGGAGCTGAGCATACCTTTTAACATGACTTTTCTCCCTCTAAGAAGTAGTAGGTAAAAAGTGGTAGCCGGCTTAGATGCCGAGCTGAGCATACCTTTTAACGTGACTTTTCTCCCCCTAAGAAGTAGTAGGTAAAAAAAAGCTCTAGCCGACTAAAGGTGGCCATACACGGGCCGATAAAAGCTGCCGACAGACTGTGTCGGCAGCTTATTGGCCCGTGTATGGGGGCCCCCGACGGGCTTCCCCGATCGAGATCTGGCCGAAAGTCGACCAGATCTCGATCGGATGGGTTTAAAAATCCCGTCGGATCGCGGCCGCATCTGTTCGTTGATGCGGTCCCGCGATCCGACCGCCAGTTTGCCAAATGCTAGGATCCGATCGTTGGGCCCTAGGGCCCACGATCGGATCTGCCCGATATTGCCCACCTCAAGGTGGGCATATCGGAGGGAGATCCGCTTGTTTGGCGACATCGCCAAACGAGCGGATCTATCCATGTATGGCCACCTTTAGACGTTGAGCTGAGCATACAATTTAATATGACTTTTCTCAACCTAAGAAGTAGTTTGTAAAAAGCATTAGCTGGCTCAGGAGCTGAGCATACCTTTTAACATGACTTTTCTCCCTCTAAGAAGTAGTAGGTAAAAAGTGGTAGCCGGCTAAGATGCCGAGATGAGCATACCTTTTAACGTGACTTTTCTCCTCCTATGAAGTAGTAGGTAAAAAAAAGCACTAGCCGACTTAGACGTCGAGCTGAGCATACCTTTCAACGTGACTTTTCTCCCCCTAAGAAGTAGTAGGTAAAAAAAAAGCACTAGCCGACTTAGACGTCGTGCTGAGCATACATTTTAATATGACTTTTCTCCCCCTAAGAAGTAGTAGGTAAAAAGTGGTAGCCGGCTTAGATGCCGAGCTGAGCATACCTTTTAACATGACTTTTTCTCCCTAAGAAGTAGTAGGTAAAAAGCGCTTGCCGGCTCAGACGCCAAGCTGAGCATACCTTTTAACGTAACTTTTCTCAACCTAAGAAGTAGTAGGTAAAAAGCATTAGCCAGCTCAGGAGCTGAGCATACCTTTTAAGGTGACTTTTCTCCCACTAAGAAGTAGTAGGTAAAAAGCGATAGCCGGCTCAAATGCCAAGCTGAGCATACCTTTTAACTTAACTTTTCTATCCTTAAGAAGTAGTAGGTAAACAGTGCTAGCCATCTCAGACGACGAGCTGAGAATACCTTTAAACGTGACTTTTCTCTCCCTAAGAAGTAGTAGGTAAAAAGCGCTAGCAGGCTCAGACGCCGAGCTGAGCATACCTTTTAACGTGACTTTTTCCCCCCTACAAATTAGTATGTAAAAAGCGCTAGCAGGCTCACCCGCCGAGCTGAGCATAACTTTTAACGTGACTTTTCTCCCCCTAAGTAGTAGTAGTAGGTAAAAAGCGTTAGCCGACTCAGACGCCAAGCTGAGCATACCTTTTAACATAACTTTTCTCCCCCTAAGAAGTAGTAGGTAAAAATCGTTAGACCGCTCAGACGCCGAGCTGAGTATACATTTTAACGTGACTTTTCTCCCCCTAAGAAGTAGTAGGTAAAAAACGCTAGTCGACTCAAACGCCAAGCCGAGCATACCTTTTAACATGACTTTTCTCCCCCTAAGAAGTTGTAGGTAAAAATCGTTAGACGGCTCAGACGCCAAGTTGAGCATACCTTTTAACATAACTTTTCTCCCCCCTAAGAAGTAGTAGGTTAAAATCGTTATAACGGCTCAGACGTCTAGCTGAGCATACCTTTTAACATAACTTTTCTCCCCCTAAGAAGTAGTAGGTTAAAATCGTTATACGGCTCAGACGCCTAGCTGAGCATACCTTTTAACGTGACTTTTCTCTCCCTAAGAAGTAGTAGGTAAAAAGTGGTAGCCGGCTCAGATGCCGAGCTGAGCATACCTTTTAACGTTACTTTTCTCCCCCTAAGAAGTAGTAGGTAAAAAAAAGCACTAGCCGACTTAGACGTGGAGCTGAGCATACATTTTAACGTGACTTTTCTCCCCCTAAGAAGTAGTAGGTAAAAAGCGCTAGCCGGCTCAGACGTCGAGCTGAGCATACCTTTTAACGTGACTTTTCTCCCCCTAAGAAGTAGTAGGTAAAAAAAAGCACTAGCCGACTTAGACGTTGAGCTGAGCATACATTTTAATATGACTTTTCTGCCCCTAAGAAGTAGTAGGTAAAAAAAAGCACTCGCCGACTTAAGACGTTGAGCTGAGCATACATTTTAATATGACTTTTCTCCCCCTTAGAAGTAGTAGGTAAAAAGTGGTAGCCGGCTTAGATGCCGAGCTGAGCATACCTTATAACGTGACTTTTCTTTCCCTAAGAAGTAGTAGGTAAAAAATAAAGCACTAGCCAACTTAGACGTCGTACTGAGCATACATTTTAATATGACTTTTCTCCCCCTAAGAAGTAGTAGGTAAAAAGTGGTAGCCGGCTTAGATTCCGAGCTGAGCATTCCTTTTAACGTGACTTTTCTCCCCCTAAGAAGTAGTAGGTAAAAAAAAGCACTAGCTGACTTAGACGTTGAGCTGAGCATACATTTTAATATGACTTTTCTCCCCCTAAGAAGTAGTAGGTAAAAAAAAGCACTACCCGACTTAGACGTCGTGCTGAGCATACATTTTAATATTACTTTTCTCCACCTAAAAAGTAGTAGGTAAAAAGTGGTAGCCGGCTTAGATGCCGAGCTGAGCAATGTCCTTTTAACGTGACTTTTCTCCCCCTAAGAGTAGTAGGGTGAAAAACAACAACTACCCGGCTTAGACGTCGTGCTGAGCATACATTTTAATATGACTTTTCTCCCCCTAAGAGTAGTAGGTAAAATGTGGTAGCTGGCTTAGATGCCGAGCTGATCATTCCTTTTAACGTGACTTTTCTCCCCTCACCAGCCCAACGCTCCAGTCCAGCGATTTCACACTCAACAAAATATAAGACATCACGCGCCTGACTTAGACAGTCGGCATCTCATTCTATTAATATAAACTATTTGTCATCCACGAAAACACGTAAGATAAGAGTAGATAGCTGTTGCCTAAAAATAAGCATTAGCCAGGCTCAGGAAGCTGAGCATAAAACCCTTCTTTTCTCAACATGATACTTATTATCTCCCTCTAAGAACTTGTCCTAGACAAGGTCACACAGGTCCACATATGGTAGCCTGTGAGGCTAAGAGCAACATGCGAGATGCAGCCAGTTGCAGAATGTTAGAACCAGTGTGCAAGAGCACACGTAGCAGACCTTTTACTAAACGTCGCTTTTCTCCCTCCCTATACATATTAATCGGTTAAAAAAACACAGACTAGCCGACTATGACGTACATTCCTAGTTGTTAACGGCATGTGCTTAGCAGTATAATAATCTCTACAGTCAACAGGTATCACTTTTGCATAGCCATCACTCTTATAGAAAAACACTATGTAAACAGTAATTGCAGCAAATTCTTTAAGGGCAGATTTATCAAGGGTCGAGTGGAAATTCCGAATTTCAAAGCATAATTTTTGTGTACTTCGACTAGGGAAATAGTCAAATTGAAAAAAATTCAATCGAATTTATCATGTACCCGTCTTCCTAAAAATTGATGTTTTAGCCTATGGGGGACCTCCTAGAGTCATTGGTGGACTTTTTTTTGGAAAAACTTGATCGAATTAGATCGAATTGCGCTGTTACTGCCAATTCCGTACGTAACATTTGAAATCTGATAGGAAAACGGGGTTATTCGCAAAAAAAAAAACTTTGATTTTTGATACATATTCAATTGGTCTTTTTTTTAAAAATTCGAATTTTGAAGTTATTGGGAGTTCAAAAAAAAAAATTCCCATTTACTTCGACCCTTGATAAATCTGCCCCCTTTATGTTCTGATGCTCTGGCCTTCTAATAATTGTGAATGCATTTGTAAAGCCTACAGCACAGTAAATAAAAATTAACAATATTTATTAGAATATCAATAATGGTTCTTAGCAGAGCTGTCATCAGAAAAATACTATAGTCTTGGGGCTACATATTTACCCTTTGAAGTAAGCAGGCCAGCACAGCAGTTGTGGGAGAATAACCTCTAGATGGAAAAAAGAATGTAGAGATTGAAAGCAAGAAAAGTACCTATTGCTCTTGGATTAGAGGGGTGTTAATCTAGATACATAGTTGCTAGGTGGAATACCCATGATTTATATAAATGTAGGAACAGGATTGTGGCAGGCAAACCAAAGGCCTTGGCCTTCGGGTGGCAAAATATTTGGAGTCAGCATGCTACAGAACAAGCAGCATTCCCCAAAAAGGGATCATTTAATATTGGATGGGCAAGCAACATAACTCTGACCCCCTTTAAACTCTACAGTATTGTCTGGCAAAGCTGCACTTGGCACCCTAAAGCAGAGAAGCAACCTTGGAGTGCCTGTAATTACCATTCTAGCTTGAAGCTCTGTTCTAACCTTGTGTCAAGAGTCATTTTATCTAGTATTCTGTATAGGGTTTTTTAAAATAGTCTTTTAGTCACATGCCATATTGTAACTACCAAGTTTGGCTTCATGACGCAAATGAATTATCTATCTCTATAAAAGTTCATTTAGAGCTATAGGTGAAAGGTTTGAATTGTTTTTGCCTAACAGAGAAGAGCATATGAAATACCCACTGCAATGCCAAAGAAAAGCACATAAAGGCAGTCCTCTGACTATAACACAACTATAAAACACAAAATTTAAGTCTCTAATAAAATGGCCAACAATGTAGTATATTTGCTGCATGGAGATTTCTACAGAAAAAATTCCAATAACGTTGCAACTGGAAATTTTAGAAAAAAAATCTATTTTGTTAATGAACACACTGCCACTAAAGTGTATGTTTGTTTAGGTTTAGTGATGGTTGAAACATCTTCTGTGTTAGTGGACCAAGAGCACCAACAGAATACGAAAGGATTACAATGTCCCCTTCTTATGGATCCAGGGCATTTCCTTTCTACATTTTGGAGGCAACTATAGGGTTGACATATTGTGAGCCCAAACCCTCTGAGGTCTTTGGTTCTGGTCAAACTTCACTACACGTAACTACCCAGTGCTGAGCGAGTCAGTGGACATAGCAAAACTAACACTGCTTTTTGGAAGACTCTCAGCTTAGTATCCACAGTGGTGTGAATGAAGGATCAACTCTCCTTTAAGTAAGGAGCATTTTGGAAGGTCTATCCTGATGTGCTTTCCCAGTTGGTTCGCTTCTTCAGATTTTCTTGTCAGAAGTCTAAAAGGGGAAAGACCCAACTTCCTTCCCTGTGGACACTAAATGCGTATCCATTGAACTGTATCCTTTCTGCACCACAATCTGTTATTGAGATACAATATTGAGAGGTGTGAGGTGTAGATTTCCAATATTTTGAATAATAAGAAGAAGCAATTACTTTGATGTAAAGAAACAAAATGTACGAGAAACATAAAGAAGGTTTTCCCTTATAACTACTGAGGCCTATGGAAGTAACTTATGAGGCCTATGGCAAACTGAGACTTGAAACCAAAATGTCCCAAAACCTCTGCTGTTCTAAAGATCAAGATCAGTTCAGTTATTGAAGAGAGAGATACTTTTCTCCCTCTAAGAAGTAGTAGGTAAAAAGTGGTCACCGGATAAGATGCGAGATGAGCATACTTTAACGTGACTTTTTCTCCTCCTATGAAATCAGGTAGGTAAAAAAAAGCATAGCCGATTAGACGTCGAGACTGAGCATTCTCTTTTAACGTGACTTTTCTCCCCTAAGAAGTAGTAGGTAAAAAAAAGCACTAACGCCGCTTAGGACGTTTGAGACTGAGATATCATTTTAATATGACATTTTCTCCCTTAGAAGTCGTAGGTAAAAAAGTGGTAGCCGCTTTAGATGCCGAGCTGAGCATTACTTTAAGTGAACTTTTTTCTCCCCTAGAAGTAGTAGGTAAAAAAAGCATAGCGGCTTAGAATGCCGAGCCTGAGCATATTTTAACATGACTTTTTTCTCTCCCTAGAAGTAGTAGGTAAAAAGATTAGCCACTCAGGAGCTGAGATACTTTTAAATGTGACTTTTCTCTCATAAGAAGTAGTAGATAAAAGCAATTAGCGGTCAGGAGCTGAGCATACTTTTGCAGTGCTTTTCTCACCCTAGAGAAGTAATAGGTAAAAGCTTTAGCGGCTCAGGAGTGAAGCATACTTTTACGTGAACTTTTTCCCTAAGAGAGTAGTAGGTAAAAGGTGCCGACTAGACGCTAAGCTGAGCATACTTTTAACGTGACTTTTTCTCCCCTAAGTTAGTAGTAGGTAAAAAGAGTTGGCATAGATGACGAGCTGAGCATACCATTTAAAACGTGATTTATTCTTCTCCCGTTAGAAGTAGTAGGTTAAAAAAGTGGTAGCTAGCTCAGATGCGAGCTGAGCATACTTTTAACATGATTTTCTCTCCGCTAAGAGCAGTAGGTAAAGCGCGCTACGGCTGCACTGCCGAGCTGAGCATAACTTTTCACGTGACTTTTTTCTCTCCACTATGTAAGAGAGTAGGTAAAAAGGTTAGCGACTCAGACGCAAAGACTGAGCATACCTTTTAACATGACTTTTCTCGCCTAAGAAGTAGTAGGTAAAAATTGTTAAACGTCAGATCCGAGCTGAGTATACTTTTAAAAACCGCGATTTTTCTCGCCTAAGAAGTAGTAGGTAAATACGCGTTAGCTGGTCAGACGTAAGCTGAACATACTTTTAACGTGATTTTCTCCACTAAGATGTGTAGTAAAAAGAGCTTGCCCGTTAGACGCATGAAGCTGAGCATAATTTTTAACGTGATTTTCTCCCACTAAGAAGTTAGGGTAAAAGGCGATGCGGCTCAATGGCCAAGCTGACATGAACCTTTAAACGTGCTTTTCTGCTCCTAAGAAGTAAGTAAGGTAAAAAGCGCGTAGCAGGCTCAGACGCCGAGCTGAGATATCTTTTAACGTGACTCTTTTCCCCTATATTAGTATGTAAAAGCGCTAGCAGGCTCCCGCCGAGCTGAGTATACTTTTTAAACAGTGACTTTCTCCCTAAGAAGTAGTAGGTAAAAAGCACTAGTATCTCAGATGAGAGATGGAGCATACCTTTTTTAACGTGTTTTCCCCCATAAGAAGTAGTAGGTATAAAAAGCACTAGGACTTAAGACACCGAGCTGAAGCATCATTTTTTAATATGATTTTTCCCCTAAGAAGTAGTAAGGTAAAAAGCATTAGCTGGCCTAGGAGCTGAGCATACCTTTTAACATGAAATTTTCTTTCTCCCTCTAAAGAAGTAGTAGGTTAAAAGTGGGAGCGGCTAAGAAATGCGAGCTGAGAAATTCTTTTAAAGTGACTTTCTTTCTCCTCCTAAGAAGTAAGATAGGTAAAAAGCGATAAGCCGGCTCAAATGCAAAGCTTGAGAATAACTTTAAACGGATTTTCTCTCCCTAGAAGATAGTAGGTAAAAGCATAGACATCGTCAGATGATGAGCTGAGCATAGCTTTTAAGTGAAACTTTTTTTTCCCCTTAAGAGTAGTAGGTAATAAAAAGCACTAGCGAACTTTAGAACACGAGCTGAGATAATTTTAATATTACTTTTCTCCTAAGAAGTAGTAGGTAAAAAAAGCAGTGCCGACTTAGACGTCGAGCTGAGCATAACATTTTAATATGACTTTTTCCCTCTAAGAAGTAGTGGTAAAAGTGGTAGCGGGCTAAATGCCGAGTGAGCAATTTCTTTTAAAGTGCTTTCTCTTCCTAGAGTAGTAGGTAAAAAGAGATAGGATTAGAGGTCTGAGCTGAAGCTCATTTTAAGTGACTTTTTCTCCCGCTAGAAAGTAGTATTTAAAAAAAAGCACTAGCCGAAATTAGACGTTGAGCTGAGCATACCTTTTTAAAGTGATTTTTCCTAAGAAGTAGTAGGTAAAAAGAAAGCAATAGCCGACTTAAGACGTTGAGTGAAGCATCACATTTTAATATGCTTTTTATGCCTAAAAGGCATAGTAGGTAAAAAAAGCATAAGCAACTTAGACGTCGAGTTGAGCAATCTTTGTTTTTTTTTATTGTTTTTTCAAAGTATTTTTATTGGTTTTAAGAAAGTGAAAAGAAATTACAAGGTACATGTTAAACATTGGATAAAAGGTACAAATGTTTATAATATAAAGCTGTTTAAGGAATTGCAAGTTCACAAATCACAGAATAACTGTAACATATAAATGCTATACAAGGCATAGCTATCATTAAACAATGTCAGGGTTATTAAGTTCTATTAACCAATATTTATGGCTAACTTTGCAATAGTTTCAAATTTTTTTGGATACATTATTTCATCCTGCTTGAATGTATCAATTGTTGATAATCCTGGATTGTGGATTTTGCAACAATTTCCAGTTTTGGTATTGTATAAATATTGCGGTGTTAAAATGTGAGAAAACACGTTATACCATACGGTGAGATTCAATATTTTAATTAGAGCGCCAGATTTTGGACTGAAGTTTCAACATTTGTGGAATATTTGACCGAATAAGATCGATACTTTTGATCAGAAGCCTTCTATTTTTGTACCGTCACCATCACTTGCATGGTATCAGCGGTTTTGGCAACACTTCTCCAGCACAGGTAGAGTTTACATCATCAATTTTTTCCGTTGTGGTATGGGTTAGATACATTCTCAACAAAATTTTATTCCTAACTAATTTCAATATGAAAGTATAATTGGTAAGCTTAGCTGGCATTCAATGCAGTTTCCTTGGTTCAGGTGAATATTCTATTTAAATCTTTTTCCCATTTCAAAAAAGAGTTCCTTTGGTATTTGTTTGTGTGTAGTCAGTAATTTGTAACCATAAAGTTTACCTTTTTCTTTATTTTTGTTGTTTTTATTCCTTCCTTTTTTTTTTTTTTTCTTTCGACTCTTATTTTTTTTTTTTTTTTTTTTTTCCCTTTTTGCTTTCTCCTTTTCTCTTTTTTTCCCCTTTTCCTTTTTTTCGTCCTTCCCCCTTTTTTCCCCCCTTTTTCTCCTTTTTCTTTTTCCATTTTTCTCTTTGTTTTCCGCTTTCCTCCCCGTCTTTTCTTTTTCTTTAACCACCCGCGCTGCGAAATTTCCACTTTCCGCATTTAAATAACTGAAAGGTACTCATTGCCTGCTCAGTTTTTGTTAAGAATGGGTAAATGATATGTTTCAGTTGCAGGTATAGGAAGAAATTATGTTTATTGACCATAAATGTATTCTAATTTGTTGGAAAGGCCATAGACAGCTGTCATTGAAAATATCACCAATTGTCAAGATGCTTTAGCTTTCCACTCTAGTAATTCAGCGACGGCACAAGTGCAAATACGGAGTCAATAGTTATATTTCTAAAATTATGTTTCCACAGTGATTTTGTTTTTGTTATTTCTCGCATATTTTGACACAAGTAGTAGTTGTTGACAATGCTTGGAAAGTACATTCTGGTCTTATAGCTATAGCTCTTAAAGCGTTATTAACTGTGGTACCCTTTAAGGTGGAATTTTCTCTATATCTAGCCAAAGTTTTTGGGTATCATTTTTCCAGCACGCTTTACTAAATTAGAGCTGTTGCTTTCATATATACTTCAGATTAGGCCACCCATACCCCCTGATAAACAGGTCTATAATCTGATCCTTATTTATTTAGGCTTTTACCTTTCCATATTAACTCTTGGAATAGCTCTTGTAGCTTTTTAAGTATATCAGTGGGATTTTTTTAAAGGGAATAGTCCTCATTAAATATAGTACATTTGGAGCAGCATATTTTAACTATATTTTTTATCGTGCTTATCCACGAAAATTAGTTTTATTATAGAATTGAGCTTAAATTTTTAAACTATTGTACAATTTAATATAAAGTTCTCTCCATCATTTGTGCTACTGGGGAAGGTCAAATTGGATACTAAATAAGTGACCGAATTTTTGCTCCATTTGAAAGGACATAGGCTTCGTATAGTTGAGACAATGCCTCAATAACCCCCATATTTAAAACCATACATTTCCCTTCATTTAATTTTGTAATAAGAAATTTGAGAAAAGGTATCTAGGACATTTTGTACAGCTTGTAAGGACCTTACAGGATTCGCATAAATTACAAAAACATCGTCTGCAAATAACGAATTTTATGGGAAATTGCACTACTTGGATACCCTCAATATCAATTAATGCTTTTTATTGCAGCTGCTAAGGGTTCTGACTAAAGCAAAATATTAATGGTGAAGAGGGCATCCTTGCCGAGTTACTTAGTTATTTTAAATTCTTTTGATAAAAAACCAGATGACAAAACTCTCTGCTGAGGGACAAGAATAAAGTGCATAATTGCATTAGAATAAGGCCGTGGAACCCAACTGCTGCAATAAGCTATATAAAATAACCCAGTGGACCGGTCGATGCCTTTTCGGCATCCAATGAAAGGAGAATCGATGGCACGGAACGTTTTCCCAACTAATTAATGATTCTTCTTGTGGCATCCGGTGCTTGTCTACTTTAGTAAACCAACCTGATCACTCTGTATAACTGGGGAATGATATCAATTAATCTAAAATGCCAAAATCTTGGCAAATAGTTTAGCATCAGAATTTAGTAGGGAGATCGGTCTAAGTTACTCGGCCTATCAGGGTCCTTTCCAACTTTGGGGATTGTAACTAATAGTTGCGTGTAAAAATTCAGGTGGGCAATTTGATTGCATTGCAGCCTGATTAAAACGCTTTAGTTAAAAAAGGAGCTAAAGTTCGAGAGAACATTTTATAATACTCATTTACTAAACAATATCTGGTCCAGGAGACTTGTTAGATTTCAATGAACTAATCGCAAGGTCTACTTCTGTTTGGAGTATGGGGTTGTTAAGAAGCTCAAGCTGATCAGAAGTTAACTTGGGTAGCTTATCTCTGCTAAAATGCATCTATTTTCTCTCTGCACTGGTTGAATTATTTCAGTACTATCTTTTAAATTATATAAATCCGAGTAATATGCAGCAAATAAATCCGCAATTACTTGGGTTCATCCTTTTTCCATTCTTAGAGTTCAATAAGTACGGAATTCTTTGGGTAGCTTGTTTTATGTTTAAGCCTTTTTGCTAATAGTGCAGAAGCTTTGTCGCCTTGGTGGTAGTAATTTAGTTTTAACTTCTTATAGATATGAGTTTGCTTAGAAAATGCTATCTCGTTTAATTCCTTTTGCAATAGTCGTATTTGTTCACTGGTTCTTTGGTGGGAGGACTTTATTGGCTTTGCTTCTAGTGCTAAAAGTTTGTTAAGAATGGCAATTTGTTTATTAGTGCTTACTCGTTTTCATACGCGCTTCCATTTTGAAGAGCTATCCCCCTCAAAATGCTTTGTGGCTAACCATAAAGTCATATTTAGATACTCCCCATTGTCTTGAATAGAAAAGTATTCATCTAGGTGTTGTTGATAATCTTGTACATACTGACTATTCTTAAGCCGGAAGGCGTTTAATTTTCCAAATACGGGGGTTTTTTAAGTTAAAGTCCTTGAGATATCTGCGTTATTGGGGCATGATCAGACCAGGTGATATGTCAATAGTTTGTCTTGCGGACTGTTGTATCCCATTTATCTGTGATAATTAAGATTCTATTCTGGAGATACATCAGATGTACAGGAGAAAAGTAAGTAAAATCCTGTACCTTGGTGTTGAATTCTCCATATTGTCATAAAGCTCCTCTCTATGAAAAGTTTGTGACGAGTTTCGATTTGGCTTTGTTTTTATTAGATGAAGCTGTCCAGAGGTGGACACACAGTTTTGTTAAAATCCCCAGAATAATCAAGGATCCTTTTTGGTTCTTTTTTAGCTAGCTGTATGATTCTCAATAAAACTGATTTTGACCCTGATTTGGAGCATATATATTCATTATGGTATAGAGGAGGATATGTTAAATGACAACACTAGTATAAGATATCTCCCCTCTTTATAACAATTAATCTTTTCATGTGTCAGTGAGACAGTATTTCTAACTGCTAGCATGACTCCACATTTTTTTTGCCAACACGCTAAGTTATATGGTAGAAAAATTGTGGGTGAGAGCATTTAGGGGTTTTATTCCTATGGAAATGTGTCTCTTGAAGACAAGCTATATCTGCTTGAAGATTTCAGAATTTCTGACACATCATGGACCGTTTAAAAGGGGCTATTTAGCCCCTTGACATTTAACGAAAAGATTTTAAAACACCATGTTTCTTGTTTAAATACTCTAGAGACTGCAGTGGTAGATATAAAGCAACCCGAAGTTCAGGACTTCTGCCATCTGAAAACTTAGAATACCATTCAAAGCGAGTAGTGAGTCTACATATTGTATAATAGAATTTCCAAGACTACTTCTCAAAGAGCTGGACATAACATGAGCGACTTTGCATTTTAAATACAATATTAAAGAGACAGCAAATAGAATCAAATATTCAAATTGACATATTAGAATCATGTACCTTAAGTAATGTAAATCAAGGTAGAAAACCAGACCAAAACAGTAAACATAGAAAGAAAAAGTAAAACAATTAACATAAACAAAATAGCTCTATCAAAGCAAGCTTACTGAATATAGGAATGATTAGCTGCTTTATCCGAAACGCCGATTCAGGGGCTTGAGCTAAGACTATACAGAGAGCGAGAGTCATGCTCTCAGGTCAGAAGTAGGGCAACACTTCCTGGATTAATAAAATGCACGAAGAGAAGCCATAGCATTAAGGGGATGAGTGGCGATTAGAGCGCTGCGGTGTCAACATCCAGTCATTAGCCACTTGTCGTTTGCGTTTTGCAGGGGTAGCACAGGGAGATTCGGTGGAGTCTAACAAGTTCAAGAGCAGCAGCAATTACATGCTTCCTCAATAGTCGCTGCTATATGCTGGGCTCCGTTTTGGACAATAAATGAGCTTAACTGGGAAGCCCATTTGTACTGAATATTATTATTTCTTAGAGCTTTTGTTGATTCCATAAACTCTCTCCTTTAGCAAGAGTGGCGGCAGATAAATCAGAAAATACGAGGATATCCTTGTATGGATCAGGAAGCCAGAATTTGCTTTGGAAAGTTGTATAAGTGCTTCTTTTTACATGAAAGAAATGGATTCTCATGATAGTGTCCCTTGGTAGGGAGAGGGATACCCTTAGGCTTTGGGATCCTATGAATCCTATCAATAATAATGTCACTGTCTCCTAGAGTGGGAAGGCAGGTTTTTCAATAATGTTTGAAAGAAAAGCACACAGTTGGTCAGGCACACAATTTCTTCTGAAATACCTCTCAGTCTAAGATTATTTCGACGTGACCTGTCCTCCAGATCTGCCATTTTCAGCTTTAAGGATACAACTTCCTCTTCCAGAGCATCATTGGCATCTATTAAATCATTATGGGATCTAGCAAATTCCCCCAATTTTTATTTTCAATGTGATTTGTTCGCTCACACTATGAGTTGCAACTCTTTTCTGGAAGTCAGTCATCATCTGTTTCAATTCTGCCATCATGGTGCCTTTAAACGAGTGTAGCAGGGTAATCATCTTAGGCTCTGTAAGAGGAGTTTCTTTATTAGGAGTGCCAGAAGCGCCAAGAATATCCAAAGGAAGAACACTGTCCTGTAACGATGTTCTTTGGAACGCATATCCTCATGCGCAGTTATCGGCGCGACGCCATCTTTGTTCTGCCGCTGCTGTTTTCTATCGCCGAAAAAAAAACTCAGTAAGTTTGCTGGGCTCCGCCTTCTTTATCGTTTCCCCATCAGCGCTGTTTCGTACGAGCTTTAGACAGCTGTACTGGTTCAGATAGAAAGCATCGCCCTTTTGAGCCGAGTTTGTATCCTGAGTGCACGGAGCTCCCCAAAGACGCGTCTACATCTCGCGCGTGCAGACCACGCCCCGAGCATACATTTTAACGTGACTTTTCTCCCCCTAAGAAGTAGTAGGTAAAAAAAAAAGCACTAGCCAACTTAGACGTCGAGCTGAGCATACATTTTAATATGACTTTTCTCCCCCTAAGAAGTAGTAGGTAAAAAAAAAGCACTAGCCGACTTAGACGTCGTGCTGAGCATGCATTTTAATATGACTTTTCTCCCCCTAAGAAGTAGTTAGGTAAAAAGTGGTATCCGGCTTAGATGCCGTGCTGAGCATACCTTTATAACGGACTTTTCTCCCCCTAAGAAGTAGTAGGTAAAAAAAAACACTAGCCGACTTAGACGTCGAGCTGAGCATTACCTTTTAACGTGACTTTTCTCCCCCTAAGAAGTAGTAGGTTAAAAAAAAGCACTAGCCGACTTAGACGTTGAGCTGAGCATACATTTTAATATATCTTTTCTTCCCCTAAGAAGTAGTAGGTAAAAAGCATTAGCTGGCTCAGGAGCTGAGCATACCTTTTAACATGACTTTTCTCCCTCTAAGAAGTAGTAAGGTAAAAAGTGGTAGCGCGGCTAAGATGCCGAGCTGAGCATTCCTTTTTAAAGTGACTTTTCTCCTCCTAAGAAGTAGTAGGTAAAAAAAAAGCACTAGCCGACTTAGACGTCAGCTGAGCATACCTTTAACGTGACTTTTCTCCCCCTAAGAAGTAGTAGGTAACAAAAAGCACTAGCCGACTTAGACGTCGAGCTGAGCATACCTTTTAACGTGACTTTTCTCCCCCTAAGAAGTAGTAGGTAAAAAAAAGCACTAGCCGACTTAGACGTCGAGCTGAGCATACCTTTTAACGTGACTTTTCTCCCCCTAAGAAGTAGTAGGTAAAAAAAAAAGCACTAGCCGACTTAGACGTTGAGCTGAGCATACATTTTAATATGACTTTTCTCCCCCTAAGAAGTAGTAGGTAAAAAGTGGTAGCCGGCTTAGATTCCGAGCTGAGCATTCCTTTTAACGTGACTTTTCTCCCCCTAAGAAGTAGTAGGTAAAAAAAGCACTAGCCGACTTAGACGTTGAGCTGAGCATACATTTTAATATGACTTTTCTCCCCCTAAGAAGTAGTAGGTAAAAAAAAGCAATACCCGACTTAGACTTCGAGCTGAGCATACCTTTTAACGTGACTTTTCTCCCCCTAAGAAGTAGTAGGTAAAAAGCTTTAGCACTCTCAGACGGTCGAGCTGAGCATGCCATTTAACGTGACTTTCCTCCCCCTAAGAAGTAGTAGGTAAAAAAAAGCACTAGGCCGACTTAGACGTCGTGCTGAGCATACATTTTAATATGACTTTCTCAACCTAAGAAGTAGTAGGTAAAAAGCATTAGCCGCGCTCAGGAGCTGAGCATACCTTTTAACATGACTTTTCTCCCTCTAAGAAGTAGTAGGTAAAAAGTGGTTAGCCGGCTTAGATGCCGAGCTGAGCATACCTTTTAACGTGACTTTTCTCCCCCTAAGAAGTAGTAGGTAAAAAAAAGCACTAGCCGACTTAGACGTTGAGCTGAGCATACATTTTAATATGACTTTTCTCAACATAAGAAGTAGTAGGTAAAAAGCATTACCGGCTCAGGATCTGAGCATACCTTTTAACATGACTTTTCTTCCTTCTAAGAAGTAGTAGGTAAAAAGTGGTAGCCGGCTAAGATGCCGAGATGAGCATACCTTTTAACGTGACTTTTCTCCTCCTATGAAGTTGTAGGTAAAAAAAAAGCACTAGCCGACTTAGACGTTGAGCTGAGCATACATTTTAATATGACTTTTCTCCCCCTAAGAAGTAGTAGGTAAAAAGTGGTAGCCGGCTTAGATGCCGAGCTGAGCATACCTTATAACGTGACTTTTCTCCCCCTAAGAAGTAGTAGGGTAAAAAAAAGCACTAGCCGACTTAGACGTCGAGCTGATCATACCTTTTAATATGACTTTTCTCCCCCTAAGAAGTAGTAGGTAAAAAGTGGTAGCCGGCTTAGATGCTGAGCTGAGCATTCCTTTTAACGTGACTTTTCTCCCCCTAAGAAGTAGTAGGTGAAAAAAAGCACTACCCGACTTTGACGTCGTGCTGAGCATACATTTTAATATGACTTTTCTCCCCCTAAGAAGTAGCAGGTAAAAGTGGTAGCCGGCTTAGATGCCGAGCTGAGCCTTCCTTTTAACGTGACTTTTCTCCCCCTAAGAAGTAGTAGGTAAGAAAAAGCACTAGCCGACTTAGACGTTGAGCTGAGCATACATTTTAATATGACTTTTCTCCCCCTAAGAAGTAGTAGGTAAAAAAAAGCACTACCCGACTTAGACGTCGTGCTGAGCATACATTTTTAATATGACTTTTCTCCCCCTAAGAAGTAGTAGGTAAAAAGTGGTAGCCGTCTTAGATGCCGAGCTGAGCATTCGTTTTAACGTGACTTTTCTCCCCTAAGAAGTAGTAGGTAAAAAAAAGCAACTAGCCGAATTAGACGTTGAGCTGAGCATACATTTTAATATGACTTTTCTCCCCCTTAGAAGTAGTAGGTAAAAAGTGGTAGCCGCTTAGATGCCGAGCTGAGCATACCTTATAACGTGACTTTTCTCTCCCTAAGAAGTAGTAGGTAAAAAATAAAGCACTAGCCGACTTAGACGTCGTACTGAGCATACATTTTAATATGACTTTTCTCCCCCTAAGAAGTAGTAGGGTAAAAAGTGGTAGCCGGCTTAGATTCCGAGCTGAGCATTCCTTTTAACGTGACTTTTCTCCCCCTAAGAAGTAGTAGGTAAAAAAAGCACTAGCCGACTTAGACGTTGAGCTGAGCATACATTTTAATATGACTTTTCTTCCCCTAAGAAGTAGTAGGTAAAAAAAAGCACTACCCGACTTAGACGTCGTGCTGAGCAAACATTTTAATATGACTTTTCTCAACCTAAGAAGTAGTAGGTAAAAAGCATTAGCCGGGCTCAGGAGCTGAGCATATCTTTTAACATGACTTTTCTCCCTCTAAGAAGTAGTAGGTAAAAAGTGGTAGCCGGCTTCGATGCCGAGCTGTGCATACCTTTTAATGTCACTTTTCTCCCCATAAGAAGTAGTAGGTAGAAAAAAGCACTAGCCGACTTAGACGTCGAGCTGAGCATACCTAATTAACGTGACTTTTCTCACCCTAAGAAGTAGTAGGTTAAAAAAAAGCACTAGCCGACTTAGACGTCGAGCTGAGCATACCTTTTAACGTGACTTTTCTCCCTCTAAGAAGTAGTAGGTAAAAAAAAGCACTAGCCGACTTAGACGCCGAGCTGAGCATATCTTTAACGTGACTTTCTCCCCCTAAGAAGTAGTAGGTAAAAAAAAGCACTAGCCGACTTAGACGTCGAGCTGAGCATACATTTTAATATGACTTTTCTCCCCCTAAGAAGTAGTAGGTAAAAAGTGGTATCCGGCTTAGCATACATTTTAATATGACTTTTCTCCCCTAAGAAGTAGTAGGTAAAAAAAGCACTAGCCGACTTAGACGTCGTGCTGAGCATACATTTTAATATTACTTTTCTCAACCTAAGAAGTAGTAGGTAAAAAGCATTAGCCGGCTCAGGAGCTGAGCATATCTTTTAACATGACTTTTCTCCCTCTAAGAAGTAGTAGCCTAAAAAGTGGTAGCCGGCTTAGATGCCGAGCTGAGCATACCTTTTAACGTGACTTTCTCCCCCTAAGAAGTAGTAGGTAAAAAAAGCACTAGCCGACATAGACGTTGAGCTGAGCATACATTTTAATATGACTTTTCTCAACCTAAGAAGTAGTAGGTAAAAAAAAGCACTAGCCAACTTAGACGTCGAGCTGAGCATACATTTTTTTTTTGTAACTTATATTTTTATTGAAAGTTATTGCAAGAAAAAAAAACAAAATACAACAAATACAGCAAAAAGAAAACAAATAATAAATTAGAAAGAAGGAAGAGAAGGAAAAGAAAAGAAAAAAAAAATCGGTCACTGAGCAGAAGAAAGAAAATAGGGAAGTCCCACATGTCCTAAGAACAAGAGGAATACGTTGAGTACATTTACAATAAACTTCAGGCCAACACCACTAACCAGGTCATAGTATAATCATATGCATCAGTTAACACATGGCTTGCTTCCGGACGAACAAAGACATAAAAGGAACTACCATCACACCGACAGATAAACTAAGCAGTACCCCTATATAGTCAAAGTTCCGGTCTGAGGCAAAAATTTGGGGTTGCAAAGCCCTACCATCAATGCCAGAGACATTATGCGAAACAAAGCCCCGTAGCTCCCAAATAGACCAAATAGTTAAATGTTGGAGAGTGGTATTTTGCAGATAGGCAATATTTGCTTCAAAAGCTCTGTTAGCATTTACTCTATTGACTATTTCCTGAGTGCTTGGGCAAGCAAGAGTCTTCCATTGAGCTGCTACTGCCACCCGTGCCGCCGTCAGAATATGATTGGCCAACTTCTGGCCTGCAGTAGGTATACCAATAAATGGTCTGCCCAAGAGAAAGGTAGAAATTTCCAAGGGGACTGGGGTTATCAGCACCTGATCCAATATTTTCTTGACCTCTCGCCACATTGGCCGAATAATTGGGCAATCCCAGAAAATGTGAGGAAGCGTGCCCAATTCCCCACAATGTCTCCAGCAAAGGGGCGAATGGTCAGGAAATAGTTTATGTAATCTATCAGGGGTATAATACCAAAACATCAATATCTTATAAATGTTTTCCTTCTGCCTCACACATGTAACCATTCGCCGGGCGTTCTGCCAAATTGCCGACCAGTCAATCACAGATAGACTATCGTGGGTTACATTATTCCATTTACGCATATAGGCATGCTGCGATACGCCTACTTCCAAAGGTTCAGTAAGAAGCTTATAGATCTGGGAAATAAGCCCTTTTCGCGGAAGTCCCAATTTAGCAAGGGTCTCAAAAGCTGTACACTCACGCGACTTTGCAGCCGTCAGGTATGGATAGAGAAAGTGACGAAGCTGAAAGTATTCAAACTGATATAGAGTAGAATGTGGTGCCAGGTCCCTTAGCTCCAGTAACGTTAAAGGGGCTTTAGAGAGCGGTTTAATCAAGTCACCAAGAGTAAACAAGCCCGTCTGACCCACCGTTTACAAAACGAGGCATGCATGCCCGGGGGGAAGTTAGGATTATGAAAATAACTGACATTTAAGGAGGATTGTGAGATGAGGTCCCGTTTAAATTTTAATTTGTCCCATATTTTCAAGGTTAGTTGGGTGGTCGGGAGCAAGCCCTTTCTGGTGATATCCTTGACCGTGGCAGACCATATGCGGGAATTAATTGAGACATCTGGAGAGACCAAGCTCTCAATCAGCGCCCAAACAGTGGGAGAAGATTGAGTCGACCAGGCTAACAGTTGCCGCAGTTGCGCCGCCTCATAATACCCTTGCAAATGGGGGACCCCTAAGCCACCAAAACTGGTAGAAGTGGTCAGGACCGATTTAGCTATGCGGTGGCTCTTTTGGCCCCAGACAAAAGCGTGAAACAGACCTTGTATACCTTTCAGAATTTTCGGGGGAACCGTAACTGGCAAGGTTTCGAACAAATAGAGATACTTAGGTAAAATACTCATTTTAATAGCAGCAATTCTGCCAAACCACGATATCGGAAATTGTGACCATTTGGTAAACAGTTGTTTGGTGAGACTCCACAAGGGGAGTAAAGTTAGCGGTATATAAGGATTCGTATGTAGCTGTAAGTTGCGTGCCCAGATAAGTAATTGAATCCTCCCTCCATCTATAATTAAAGTTAGCCTTCAATAGCTGAAGATCCGCTATAGGGACATTGAGAGATAGGGCTTCTGACTTCGAGAGATTCAGTTTATAGCCAGAGAAAGAGCTAAAATCACTTATCAAGGCATGCAAATTAGGCAAAGACACATGCGGTCTAGTCAACGTTAGTATGACATCATCTGCAAAAAAGGGCGATTTTAAATTGCAACGAATCAATGGGGACACCAGAAATATTTGGGTTCAATCTAATTGCAGCTGCTAAAGGCTCTATGCTGAGAGCATATAAGAGAGGTGAAAGAGGACAGCCCTGCCGCGTACCATTTGTTATTGGGATAGTCTTATTAGATTGGCCAAAAAGCTTTAATTGGGTTGAGGGATGACTATAAAGATTGCGTAGGGCTGATAGATATGGGCCTCTCAAATTCAGGTGGGAAAGTAGGGAAAATAGATACGTCCAATTCAATCTATCAAATGCCTTTTCGGCATCAAGGCTTAGGACCACTGACGGAGCACTAGTTCTATTGAGCATTTCAATGAGGTTAACAACCCGCCTAGTATTGTCACCTGCCTGGCGACCCAGAATAAATCCGACCTGATCTCGGTGTATCAATTTAGGGAGTATCGGGGCTAATCTATTGGCTAAGATTTTTGAAAAGAGTTTAAGGTCCGAATTCAAAAGTGCAATGGGTCTATAATTCGTACACAAAGTGTGGTCCTTCCCTTCTTTAGGTATGAGAGATAAGTAGGAGGCCTGAATTGTCCTAGGTATCGGAGCTCCATGTAAAAACTGATTAAAAAGCTTCAGCAAATAAGGGGAGAGAATGTGTGAAAAAAGTTTATAATATTTGTAAGGCAGCCCATCCGGCCCTGGTGTTTTGCCACTAGGCATATTTTTTAAAGTATATGTGAGCTCTTCTAGGGTGATTTCACTATTTAATATTTCTAAGTCATCTGTCTGAAATTTGGGCAAGTTAAGGTCTTTAAAAAAGGCATTTATGGGGTCATAAGATACACCGCTTTCATTGGAGTAGAATGAGATAAATTATACAATTTATGGTAAAATTTGTGGAACTGATCCCCAATTTGATTGGGGTCGTAAGTGAGTTGCCCAGCCTCATTTTGGATTGCAGTAATTCGAGAAGATAGCCGTTGATCCTTCAGCTTTCGTGCCAAAAGAGTATGCTGCCTGTCACCCTTTACATAAAATGCCTGCTTCGTCCAAAGTATGGCTTTGGAAGCTTCATCATGTTTAAGTTTAGCTAAATCCCTTCGAAGAGTCACTATTTGGTCAAGTAGTAGGGCAGAACCATGTAAATTATATTGAGTTTCCAAATCCCTAAGCTTTCTATGTAGGGAGAAGTATGATGCCGTCCTTGTCTTCCGCTTGCTAGCAGACAGAGCTATAAGATGGCCCCTAACTGAGGCCTTATGGGCTTCCCACAGAACAGACAAATCCTGGACCGAACCCTCATTAATCAGAAAATATTCCTTAAGGCTAATCTCAATTTGTTTAAAGGCCTCTAGGTCATGCAATATAGACTCATTCAGCCGCCAATGAGGTTCCCTAGGTGGAAGTTTAAGCAAATCAAGGGTGAGAGCTATGGGTGCATGGTCAGACCAAGTGATCGGATAAATTTCTGTAGAATATCGTAAATGCAGAACCGATTGTGAAATAAGAAAGTTATCAATACGGGAATGGACCTTATAAACCGGAGAATAGAAAGTGAACTGTTTGTCTTTTGGATGATTAATACGCCAGGCATCAAACATATGCGTCTGTCGTATTAGCTGTCGGAAACTACGTGAAATCAAATGGGCCTGCTTATCTGGGGAAGGGTGAGAGCGATCTGCCATTTGAGAATATACAACATTGAAATCCCCCCCTAGAATGCCATAGGAAGAATCGGATTGCACAATTTTGGCAGTCATTCTTTTCAAAAAACGAATCTGATGCGTATTGGGCGAGTAGACATTCAGTAGGGTCACTGATACATTTGCATATTTACCAATCAACAATAAATAATGACCCTTAGGGTCGCTGAAAGTCTGATCAACCGTCAATGGGCAATCTTTATGAATAAGAATAGCCACCCCAGCTTTTTTAGTAGGACCTGAGGCATAGAAAGCTGTTGGGTAGTACTTAGAGTAAAGCCTAGAGGTACCTGTCTTCATAAAGTGCGTCTCTTGAATGAATGCAATATCAGCTTTCAGGGTCCTAATCTCTTTCAATGCCAAGTATCGTTTCATAATGCTATTGAGACCCTTCACATTAATGGATACTATCCTCGCCATGAGTTAAAACATAGAGAAAAGCTGTATCGTTCTTCAATATTGAAAGCGACAAAAATATCACAGGTTGATCAGACTTGCAGTTCGATCCCTTTGGCTGTAACATGAGAAATATAACTAATACATTAATAACAAGGCATTCAAGAAAGCACAATAAAGAGAAGATCATAAGAAAAATGAAGCAGAGTGACCGAATAATGTAAAGGTCTCCAGAGACCTTAACAAATGTAGTGAGAGAAAAAATAACAAAAAAGGAAAAAAATGTCAGAAACACATCAGGAACTGTTGGGTACATCAAGATCAAAAATCTAATTTTGCCGCTTCCTACCCCTTACAAGCGGGGATTAAGCAAAGTGCACCCAAGAGAGAAAAAACAAAAATAAAAAGTAAAAAGTTATGATATCCCAAGGAAAAAGACTAGGGCGCAGGTGAAACCAACCTGGGCCTATGTGGAGCGTTCCCAAGAACTCCACGGTGTGGGGGTCAGCAGCCGGACCCTGGCAGCGTCACAGAGGGTGTACAGTACACAGATGGCAAAGCAAGTCGAGACTACCCATCGTGAATTCCCATGAGGTGAAGGGTAGTAAAGTAGAGATAAACAATGGCGGTATCCAGCAAAGTAACGAAGCCTCAGGTGTCTTGAGGAGGAGAGGGGCTTAGTGCAAGCCTGGGTGACAGCGGACGTGAAGAACCTGATGTAGTGCTCCATTCTTGGCGTAATGGCGAAGCAGGTTTCTCAGGCGGAGCAGGGTGCTGAAGCGATACACTTTGATCGGAGTTGACGCCCAAAGCCTGCAAAAATTTTAGAGGCGTTGGAGGGATTCTGCAGAATATATGTATGTCCAAGCCGATTAACCACTAGCTTAAAGGGATAACCCCATCTGTATGGGATATTGTGTTCCCGTAGTTGCTGCGTAAGAAAGCGTAGGTCTCTCCTTTTCGCCAGCGTGATTGGAGAAAGATCTGCAAATATCTGTAGGTTATGGTTGTGGAATGATATCATCTTAAGAGATCTTGTCTTAGCAAGAAGAGCTTCCTTACTCTGATAATAATGAAAGCAGATAACAATATCTCTCGGCGGCTTGGTGGTAGGTGGCTTTGGGCCTAATGAGCGATGGGCCCTGTCCAAAATCCAGTGTTCTTTCGACTCGTCAGGGCAGAGGGTTGCAAACAATTCTTGCAGATATTGTGGGATTTCAGCTGTAGTCACCTCCTCAGGGACTCCTCTAACCCTCAAATTTTGCCTGCGGGACCTGTTTTCCAGGTCTTCACACATATCTCTTAGGCGTGTCACCTCCTCCTTAAAAAAAGCACTATCGTCCTCCATGTCTGTTAGTTTTTGAGACAACAGCATCAGAACATGTCTCCAGCTTATCAGTGCGGTCCCCCAAATCTGTTAAATCTCTCTGTAACTCCCTTAGGCAGTGGCTACCGCATTAGAAACAGATTGCGTGATGGTTGTGACCAGGGATGCCTGTAGCTGGGTGAGTTGCGCACTTAAAATATGGGCAGTCACTGGCGTGTCTTCAGGTATGGAGCCTAAGCCATTTATCTGCGATGCGGGAGAGGACGGAGAAGATGCAGGGGAATTTGCGCTACTCACCGAATGGTTAGGCGAAGCCAGCGGTACGAGAAGGAGAGGGCAGAGCTGGAGCTGCGTCATCATCAGCGCCATCTTGGAAAGAGACGCGCTTATCACGACCTGAGGATTTATGCAGGTACGGAGACAGTGTGGCTCGCTGGTTTTGCAGCTTCTTTTCCCCATGATTTAGCAATCCAGTAGGGTCGCCCGGCCGCAAGAAGAATGCAAAATTGTAGCTAAAATCCGGGTCGCAGGGAATCCAGCTCACGGAGCACTCAGACTTTGCGTGCGATCACTGCCATAGCTTGGCCACGCCCCCCTGAGCATACATTTTAATATGACTTTTCTACCCCTAAGAAGTAGTAGGTAAAAAAAGCACTAGCCGACTTAGACGTCGAGGTGAGCATACATTTTAATATGACTTTTCTCCCCCTAAGAAGTAGTAGGTAAAAAGTGGTATCCGGCTTAGATGCCGTGCTGAGCATACCTTATAATGGGACATTTCTCCCCCTAAGAAGTAGTAGGTAAAAAAACAGCACTAGCCGACTTAGACGTCGAGCTGAGCATACATATTGGGCTCTGGCTGGTGTTAATGACACTTAGACATATAAAAACTCTGTCAAGTAATTATTTTAATACAGAATAGAACCAAAGTGCTCACCTCTGGGTAAATAATACAAATGGCCTTAGTTAGAAAGTGTAAAATAACAACCATGGAGTCTACCATACAAAGTTTTCTTAACATTTTCAAATATTCAATATATGTATGGGCGAATTTTATTCCCAGGCGCGAATTTGCGGCGAATTTGTGCCGATTTCGCGAATGCCAGCGAAATTTGCGGGCAAAACTTCGCGGCCGCAATTCGGCGCAAATTCGCGCCAGTCACTATTCAATTATTCTATGTAAAACAAACACAAACAATAACTAACCAGTATAGAAATATAAGTCAGATGTATTATATTAAAACACATGATTACAACAATATATAACAGAGAACTACGTTTCCATAAGACCAGTGTCGAACTGGCCAACAAGGATATCAGGAAAATTACGGGGTGGGCCGCAGGTGTCTGTGGGTCCTTTTCTTTGCTTCTAACCATTTGGTCATTCCCTATTTCTTTATGGGGAAAAATGCGTAATAATGGAGAATAGAGTATAGTAAGTAAATAATAAAATACTAGAGAATAAAGAGGTTGAATGAGGAGAGAAGGAATAATAGTTTGGAAAGTGGGCTCAAAGTATAGGGTTTGCCCCGGTGGGTCCACAGTCTAAGGTTTTCTAAAGGGCCACTGGCATCCCAGTCCAACACTGCATAAGACTGAAAATTAAATTATCATAATACATATTGGCTAGTATTTCTTTTGGTAATGTTATAAATGTCCTATATTTGTGCAAGAAATAGTGCAAATATAGTAACCAGTGAAATTAAAGTCTGGAGGTTTAAATATCAGGATAGGCCAGGGCTCTTTGTGGCTAATTACAAATGATCCCCCTAATATGTGATGTGGTGTTGTGTGACATTTGTCAGCGGTGTTATCTTTGCTTTTTTTTACATTCTTACAATCAAGCTGTTTAATTCTTTTATTTATAATATTAGAGGAAGGCTGATAGATAGGATGATTTTTTAGTTTTGCAGCTAAGACAGAAATTCCCTGGATTTCTTATTGAAGGAAACTGGAAGTGACTTTAATTGGGAGCTTTGATTTCATCAAATCAGCAACAGCAGCACAATCTTGGAAAAACTTAAGCACGGGTGGATACACAGTTTTTTAACCTTCTTGAGTAACGATGATGGATCCCCGAGGCTCATTCTGTCACTAGTATTTTATATCCTTTTACGTTGCTACTGATTTTTCCGGTTACTGTACCTTCCTGCCTGTTTATTTAGACAACATATCAGTTGAAATGATACATCAGTAATATTAAATGATGTTTTAGTGTGTTAACCTTTTTTGCTCAACCCATTAAATATATAGGCTGCTAAACTACGGCGATACCTCACATGGGTGCTCAAAGCAATGCCCTGAGTGGAACAATGTGGCATGTTATGAATCATTGTCTTTCAAATTAGGGGCACAGCATCCTGAGGGGGGGCATGGAAGCAAAGCAGAGCGGGAAAGGCACCAGGTTACAAAACTGTTACAGTGGTTTACAGAGATTGGCTCTCTAGGGTTGGCAATCTGTGTGCTCCCGGACTTCTTGCTTCATTTTCTCCCTAATGCTGGGGTGGAAGGGATGTTGTTAGGAGAACAATGTAATACATAGATAGATGAGAAAAATCTTCAACCTTCGGCTATAACAAAAATCATACACTAGCTCTATATTAATGTGTCAAGAAATGTGATTATAGTTTTAAAAGGTAAGTTAAAATCCCTGGGTGGGTGCCACATTTTAGTCACCCCAATGATTATAATCAGTTACCTGTAAAGTAACCCCATGGCAGGTGCACCTGTTATCTGAAAGCTGCACGGGTCGGGATACTTCTGTTAGAGCAATATGTAGCGATCTTCTCAGCTTCTTTGGGTCCAGGTGCGGAGGCAGTTGGAGTGAAAAGCCGAACTTCAAGCAAAAAGCCACTTTTGCACTCGCATGCGCTGGCCCTGGGGTTGATGAGAAGAAAGGATCAACTCTGTGGTGCTCATGGAAAAATAACCCTGGGGCGGTGGCAGTTTTCAACAAACAGAAGCTCTGAGCCCAGAGTATTGGTAAGCTATTATAGTCCAAACTTTTGGTATGCCCCAGTGATTTTAGCCTTTCGCTGATCCCTTTAAATTCATAGAATTTATACTCTGGACCCAGTTATAGTGCTGCTTTTTCTCCTTCAAGATGGTTTTGGTATCTGTGTTACTACATGATGTTGTTCATAAAATGCTCACTAACATTCTTATTTCAGACAATAAGGGTCTTTATTTTGAATAATATTTGCTTTATTTATAATATTATTAGTATTTAAATTGTAAGTCTGTGTCAGGAATATTAGAAAATTGTTTGCCATCATGAAAATAAACAAATGCTGGTTTGTCTACCCTTAATAGTATATCCATGTGGCAATGAGGTGCTACTTTTGTGCCTGGCAGTTTTTTTATTTTTAATGCCTGACAGTTTTTTTTTCTCTTACTTCTGTTTGGGGGAGGCCTAATGTAACTGCCAAAAAGTGTGCTACATAGAACCTTTTAAATATCTGCCAGGAAAAAACAGCTAACCTGTTTCCTTAATGGATGTACAGAAAGAAATAGAGAACTTTAAACTGGACACTCTCCTGAAATATAAGAGCTGTCTAGACTGACTTTGTTTGTGCAAACTTCTTTTCCTAAAGTGGCCAACATTTTTAATTGCAAAAAATAAACAATTTTTCTCTACTAATCCTACAAAAAAAAAGTTTAAAAGGACAAATAACATTTGGAAGTGTTTAGGTAACAGAAGTCTGGAGTGGAAAATGAGCAAATCCATGAAACAGGTGGGACTGAATGTTTTTTCCTTTATCTTTTGCATCTGTAAATGTTTCATATATTTTTAATGTCATGGTAAGGCTTCTATTATTTTTGGTGGTTTATGAGGGGAATGTTACAAGCTTTGGTTGAGCTAATAACATTGCTGAAATTATAACAGTTACAAAGCAGCGTTATTAATAAACTTACAATTAAATAATAATATTTGATAGTATTTTCTTTATTTTGCCCTTTAAACTGCAATGGCTCTACCTCTAAATGTGTGTCAACCTTGGGCATTGGCAACTAAAAGGTTAAATAATACAGATTTAAAACATATATATTTTAGGTTTTAGTGAAAAACCATGTTTTGGGTTAAATAGAAGTTACAGCTCTACGTTTTGTTACCTTTTCTATAAAAAATATCTGCCTTCCTATCTTTATATCATTCTTTCTGAGAGGGGAGAGTTAATCTAGAACTCAAAGTATACATCATCCAAATGGGTTAATATTACACACTAAGGGGGTTGTTTACTAAAACTAGTTTTTTTTCATATTTTAGCAGAAACAAACTTGGCCTAAACTTCCCCATGCCACGAATCTGGCTAATTTACTTATTAATTAAATTCCACAAAAATCAGATAAAAAATAAGAAAAACAAGTTTTTATGAATACCTATTTTTTTTTGAGTTTATAGGCTTAAAAAACTTGAATTTATGGAGTTTAATAGATAATATTAATTGAACAGATACTTAAAATCAGACAATTCTGATTCAACACAAATAGTGTCTGTAAACATATTTATGTCAATACTTAAACTACAGATATGATGGTAGAGGGGTAATAGGGGTGGGATATATATATATATATATATAATATATATATTATATATATATAGGTATATATATATAGATATAGATATAGTATATATATATATAATATTATATAGATTATAGATATATAGATATATATATAATATATCTATCTATATATATATATTAATATATATTATATATAATACACCACAACAACATACAGTTTCTCAAAGGGGGCCTTAAAATGGGGATAACTAATAGTAACATGAAACATGAAATTCTGAATTCATCCTCTGTGGTAATCTGGCATCCAATGTATAATCCAGAATACTTCCCGGGTTTCCGTATAGTCCCCACCACGTCTGTTCAAAATTTACCTTTCAATGCCTTGTACCCTAAAAATAATTAATATTTCCCATAGCACAATGACCAAAATGCCAAAGACATTTGTCTCCTTATTGATATGAATATCCAATAAATGCTCCTGAAATCTTTTTTCAGTTTTCATGTTAGTGTTGACCTAGATACTGTGCTTGACACATGGGACAGGTTGATTAAATATACAGCACAACACATGTAGGGGTTATTTATCAAAGTCCGATTTTATCTCAATATTTTCTGCTACAAACTCCGATCAAATCCACTTGGGTTATTAATGCTTATTTATTGTTACATTTAATAAATTCAAAAGAATTTGCTTGTAAGAAAAAAATCAGATTTTCCCAATTTTTTCATATTTATTTCATACCGATTTTCAAAAGATTTTTTCAATAATTTTCACACCAAAAAGTCTGAACACTTCGGGGTATTGCACAAAACCAGCTCAACATCAAAAAATCATTGGGACTTCTCCATTGACTTATAGGCAACAGTGCCAGGCCAAGTCGGCCAGCGCCTAGGCAACCCAGCCAACTTCCCCACTGTTCTCGCCAAAGGATGCGCGACTGTGCATGCACGAAAGACCCGAGGCAGCGTAAGTGCACACGCACGAAAGATCCAAGGACCCGTGAGTGCCGCATGCGTCGGAGAAGCACACTCACTATCCAGTAACCGCTGCAGATTAAAGGACACAGAAATGTTGCAGGTTAAGCGAACAAGGGTCGAGCAGTGGATGGCGTCTGAAGAGGTACGTACCTGGTGCCTCTGCCTTGTGCCTTAAGGCAATGTGCCTCTTCTGCTACCCTAGTTCCGGCCCGCTAATAGGCAACCTCGGGACAGGTCTGAGATGCCGGATTTTCCTATACAGATTTTTTGTATTCAGAGTTTATTTAATAATATTCTATAAATTTTCATGTGGCAGAACTACCAGGGAGGAGGGGGTGGCGAGCGGTCCAGGGCCGCGCATCCCCCACAGGCCCCCCGGCAGTCCGCGCTGCATTTGCGCTGCATATTCCCGGCCAGTTCCGGGTGTACGGAGAGGGGCGGGGGCCTGGCTGCGCGTCCCTGCGCAGGGACACCCCCCCATGATATTTTATATGGGTGAAAACTGGAGGCTATACGTCAAAATAAAGTCAGTGCATTCGGATAGCAATGTTTCTCATATTTATAGAGAAGATCTGTTCCTAGGGGTGTTTAAAGCTCTCTTAAAGGCTTCAATTTCAGAACTTGCATCGTACATCACCCCCTCCCTCCAACACCCGGCCTGCTCAATAGAAGGCCTCTGTTAAAAAATCTTGTAATTAGAGAAACATTTGAGTAAAAAATTGCCCACAGGTATAATTATAGACAAGATGTTTAGGATGGGATAATGTATCTCCCAATAGTGTTGGCAGTGCAAATCGTTTCTATATAGAGAAGGTTGCTACTCCTTTCCCATTCCCTCCAATTCAACCCAAGGAACAAGGAAATTCTGAACGTAAATTGTAAATAAGATAATTTGTATTAAGATTCAATAACATTCTTTCAAAAAGAACTTGGTCCCCCCTTCCCAGATGAAGCAGGAGGTCATCTGTATAATGCTCATTCAGAAATGAATATAGTTTCTAAAGGATTATAATCACTACAGATAAACATGATACTCCCAAAATGGCATGTATATAGTTGGCAATACAATGGGGCAAATTTTGCCCCCATGGCGGTCCGGATAAGTGTATTAGTAAAAAGGTCTATGGCTTCAACTATAAAATCGCCTCAATGGCCAATTCATAAGAACTATAAGCATTCTAGAATGGAAGGAGATTGGCCTTAGTGCCCAAATGGTGGAGAAATCAGAGTATAAGGCGTGAACATCTCCTGTGGTCCAACTATATTCCGGGATGCCACTCATAGAACTTATGGTATGCACTATTTGGCCACTTCCTTAATATAACTTGGAAGAATTAACCAGAGGTTTGAGAAAAAGTTCAAATCACTCAGAGAAGGAGGTCACTGAGAGAGCCAAATTTCCCCACAACTATTGGTCTTCCTGGCGGGGGTCCCTGGTTTGTCGTAATCCTTGTTAAATGATGGAAAATAGCCATCGAGGGTACTTTACTTTTAAAAAATCTAAGAAACTGTGGGTCAATAACCCCAATTGCTGTATTTATCAATTAAGATGTTCGAACAGTAACACTTCATATTACTATGTTGGATTCTTTGTAAGAAAGATATACTGTAAGGTATTATAATCAACTATTTGTCTGCTATGACTCTGTGTGTACATGGATTTGTCCATAAACACAATGAGGCCTTCTTAATCTGCAAGATTAAATACTGTAGACTAAAAAGATTTTTCATTTCTAAACTATACAAAGCTTTGAAATTTGGAATAAACTCAAATTAGTTTAGGACTAAATGGAGAATACTATTGTTTTTATAAGTTTTATTGGAGGCCCTTGTGGAGTGCGCTAATACCCTCTTTTTGTAAATTTTAAAAAGGGAGCTCTGTCCATTGACTTTTACATGAATTCAACAGGTTTTTAAGCTGGAATTTCGAGGATTTTTGCTTTGCTTTTAGGGCATACTAAGGGGTTAGTTTACTCAAATTTTAGTTCACAGTGTGGGTTGGGAAAAAACTAGATAAAATTGTGCGAAACGCCCAGGATTTTCAGGATTATTGGATAACCCAGCGCAGATCACAAATATTTTTTCGATTTGTCTTATTACATGACCTCAAACAGGTTTGAGATGGCAGAATTTTCTGTTTGGACTTTTTGCAAAATAGAAAAAAAACGTTTTGCAATAGATCTCAAAAATATGCAAGTTTTTTTTCTCTAAAAATGATTTTTTGCCCAATAAACGTTTACCCAGAAAAAATTAAGGTTTAGCTTAAATTACCCCCCATGAATCTATAAAATAATAAAAAAATAGATTTTTAGAGAAAACAACATAACCCATCCTGACATCATGAAGGCTATCTCCAAATGCTTCAAAGGGACCAACTGCCATTGAATCATACATGACCTTGACAGGTTTTAGCTACAGATAATTTTTGGATTCCCAGTTGCTATTTACAGGGTTGGGGGTAAACCCTTAAAATATAGAGCCGCCTAGATCTCATCAACCAAAAAATACATCATATGTAAAAGGGAAATGCTTTATATTGCCTATTATTATTATGGCCTTACCAATGCAGGCTGAGCAACTAGTAGCCATTGATTGACTCAAGCAATTTGTCTTTAAGGAGAAACTAAAGACAAATATAGCTAGAAAATTGTAATTGTATTGAAATAACTGCACCAGCTGAAGATCAGCTTCTCTAAAATAGTAATGATCAATGCCTTTGTGAAAGTTGTCAAACATGGGGGCTCACCATCTTGTTTGATTTTTGTCAGTGGCGCTGCACATGCTCTGTGTGCTCTGGACAGCTGTTGAGAACAAGGTTTGTGTTTGCATTGTAGGGAAGGTGTATAGTTTTTCATGAGATGGGCAGCTGGTACAGCTGTATACTGTAACCTAAGGTGTGGGTAGCTGTGAGACAAATGTTAATAAGTGGTTTGAATGACAGAGATCTATTCCAAGTAAGTCTTGTTTTTAGTAATATAGTAAAATAATGCCAGTGTTGCTTTGTCTCAGAGCCTTTTGTTTGATAGAGATTAGGATAGTAAGGCTAAAGAATGTATCAATGGAAAGCAGAATGCATACATGTAGATTAAGAGACTGCCAACTAGTGAGCTGAGCCTCGTCGGCTGGGTGCCCTAAGCAACTTGGCGCGCCACACTTTCCCCCCCTCGGAACAAGCACTCGTAAACAATGTGCATGTGGTGTACTGGCACAGCAGGGGAGTGCATAAGTGTGCCTAGTGGAGGCAAATATTTGGATGAAGTTATCGTGAGGGACAAGAGTAGGGGTAGGAATACATTAAAGAGTCCTCTTTCCATGGCACCCTGGCACATGCCCTTGTGCCTACCCCTAGTTCTGGCCCTGCCAGCCAGCACCTGTCCCAGGTAACAAAGAGGAGGTTTAGTACAGAAACAGGAGATTCTAACAACAGCTGTGGGTAATGGTCTAAAAATAAATTTTTCTGTATCTCAAACCCACACAAGGAAATTTAACACTTGTCTATTTTTTTTGGTTGTACTGAATAATAATACTGTAATGGCCCAAATAAATAATGGCATAACTATAGAGGAAGCAGGTAGAGCCATGCAGTTCTGGGGGAGGGGCACAGGAGCCAGGACCTTCACTGGGTAGGTTGAAGTGTGCCAGGGCAGCTTCAAAAATAATCTTTATTTCTTTTTTTCTTTTTTGCTGAGGGGGCCGGCACCTTGTTTTACACTTCTTGATGCATAAATAATACAACGCTTTGTTAAAAAGTGGAGAAGGAATAGTTTTTGCTCCTCAAATTAGAAAGAGTTAGTGTCCAAACCCACAGTAAAAAGTTTAGTGTGCAGCAGAGGGTCCTAACCCTGGTGACATCAGAAACTGCATGTAATAAACTAAACATCCTCCGCACTCAAGCCTGATTTAATTTAAAACTTACATAAAGTTCTTTTCAGAGGCCTTTTTCATAAAAATGTGTTTAATATTAAGCATCAGTCCTCGGCAATAAACAGTCTTGTAAAATGATCTTAATCTGAAATGAGTCCATTGCATGGAGGGGAAAACCTGGCTCCATCTCTTGTTCATCAGGCGAAAGTCAAGCAAATGGAACAAAAAAATGCTCCATACATAAAATATGGTGAATTTCAATGTTGAATCAAATAACTATTATGTTTGTACCTGTTGGGTGAGGGTTAAAAATATGTATGGATGTGCAACTCCACAAACCAAGTCGGTGACCTGGGTGCCAAGTAACAAAATATGTAAAGTAAAAGCTTTGTATGAAGCTGGTTATGCTTCCTAAACCGCCCACTCTGTTTCCTCTGTATGCACTTCTTTGGCACTCTTTACTTATCCTTACTCCTCCATAAATATCACATTTGACTGTAAAGCAGTAACACTAAAGATTTTTTGGTAATATATAGAGTAATTACATTTCTAACTACATGTACTGTTCTTTATAACTGTTTTGCGCCGCGCAACCCATTTACCTATTGGAAGGGGTATATATGTTTGTTTTGCCTGGTGTGGCTTTCTGTTTTGTTTTTCCTAATCCTGATGAAGGTTTCATGATTCCTGATGATGTTTAGGACCAAAAGGTTGAATGAAATTAATTTTTTTTGCATATCAATACAAACCGCTGGTTTTGTTATGAGTGCCAACATGGCACCTGCTTAATCTTAACATCTTATGGACTACCTTTGAAAAGACTTTTATTTCTTCTAAAAGATGATTTTTCCTCCATTTTGATCCATGCGTTATGTGGCAGAACACATTTTTTCTTTGGTCTGGTATCCTGGAAAAACTTAATGAGTTTCTTCTCAGCTATTTGAATAATGCCATTCCACCGATTAAGTTTACTCTGGAGGTTAAGTCCCACTGAAATTCCATTTAATGGAATGTAAATATCAACATACACTAAATCATGACAGATAGAAATAATTTATGACCCACACAAAGGTTTCACAAAAGTCAATAATTACAGGTCATATATTATTACATCCACTTATAATTGTTTGAATTGAGTTAACCAAGATGATGATACCAATAGTTCAATTGCTAGTATTAAAAGGCCGGAAAGTTATATAGGCATCCCTCAACTCCTGTGCCTAACTCATCCATAGCTTTGCGGATCATTAGCACATGTTAAGTTAGCTAAGTTAGCTATGACAGCAAGCAGGCAGAACCATTTTGGAGGTTGTTATCGCGGAAGCTTGCTTCTCTGTATACTGTGTTTTTGCTAAAGGAGAACCGGATGCATATGTCCATGCAGCAAGCTACAAACTTATAGACAAGTGGAGGAGCCAAGAGGGCAATGTGAGGAGGTAGGGCAGATCAAGTTTAAGCCATGTATGGCTGCCTTACTGGTTCAAGGATGTACTTACCTTGACTAGGTGGTATGTGTGAGGCTCTGTTCTGTGTTTTACTGTATCTGTGCTACTTTCTGGATAGAATGCTTAATGGTCTGCAGTTGAATGCATGCAATTTACGCAAGGAAATATTTAAGAAGGAATGTTGCACTGTGGATAAAAGCACAGTCTACATTTATTTAATGTGGAGGATAGGCAAATATTAATTCATGGGACACTGTTTTTGTTGTTTTTTTATAAGGTTAAAATATATTGCTTTAATATAAGTATACCTGCCTAATTCATGAAACAACTTCAAACAGTTCAAATCCATGATTATCTTGTGCAGCCGCATTATTATTTTACCCAAACTTTACCGGTCGGCTTATGGGTGCAAGGCAGGTAGCAAACCTTGGCATACTGCCAAACTGAGAATTCATCTATTCATCAGACTGCCAAAAATTGTGAAGCCATATTCATTACTCTAGAGAACATTTACAGCTTTATATTCCAATGGCAACATGACTTATATCACCCCAGCTGATACGTGGCATAGTGAGTTTGGGATAATTAGGCTTGTGTGCAGCTGCTCTGCCAAACCCGAGTTCATGAAACTCGCATTACACTTTTGTGGCCTGATTGCTACCAAGAATCAGTTCTGGCAGTTGTGAAGTATTGCATATGTGGATGGTTCATTTTTAAGTGGCAATTTGCTTTGCACTCAGGTGTCCATTTCTTGGGTTTTGCTTGGGCTATAATTAACCATTTAAAGGTTATGAGCTGTTGTTGCTCGTATAAGACTGACCAAGGAAAGTTGCCTAGGAACACTCTGAAATATAACTTGCTTGGTGGCTTTTTGGGGACAACTTGGGGAATTACTGTAAATGTTTTTCACCATTGCTCACAACTTTTTTATAGAAGTGAACAGCCTGTGTGTGGGGGAAGACCATGAAGTTCCTCCTACAGATACTTGTAGGTATACAGATAGGTTAAATGAATATCTCTGTGCATAAAAACTTTTGGTACAGGATAGTTGAATGATAAGTTCCCATGAGGCAGAAACGTGTAATGAATAAATAGTGAACATGCTCTGTAAAAGTGCTGTTGGTGCTATATAAATAAAGGATTTAATAATACTAACAATAAATAATGTTAAAAACAACAAACCTTTTTTATTGAGGCAATGATCTCAGCAATTGTGGTCTGTTCCTTAGGTTAGCGAACTGACTTTGCAAACCTGCCGCTTGCTAGTGGAAACACATTGCAAATAAAATTGTTATTAAGTTTAACACTTTTATTAGAACATTACCCAATAAATGTTGGTCTTTCTTTCAAAGATTTTTTATGAACAAATATAACGGTAAGGTTGTCTAAAGAATGACGACTGAGATGAATTCATGGAAACATATTTTTGACTGAAAAGGGGATGTTTGACAGTTAAGGAATCCATGCTTTGCCAGACCTTATGATTAAGTGTAAAATTGGTGGCATGCCCAGTAATTTATTAATTGCAAAATAGCAATGTTAAGGCTAAAATCAAATGATAACTAACCTTTTCAGCAAGGAATTTAAACAGTGCAACCATTATTCCAGATGTTTAAACATGAAACAAGCACAGTGAAAATTTGTTAGCAGACTGATAGCAAAGCAAATGTCTAAAACTTTGATGTTGTGGTTCGCACCTGCAGATCCACGACTATGGAACACCAGCAGGGATTGAGATCTGTGCCTTATCCATCACAAGTTGTACAAAACGAAACATCCCGTACCAATGGCATGAATGAATCAATAGTTGTCGTTCATTCTATAAATCAACTTTCTTCAAACCTGCGAGCAGTTATTGACCATGTCTCACAAAAACTCCAGATGAAGCTGGAAGTTCAACAAACTAGACTGTAAGATGTCTTTGTTGTAAAACAGACAGTAATGTCTTACATTAGATGAACTTTAGTAATGGCTGGAATCTATTATTAATAAAGCATAGCATCTGATGTTCCTAAGGTTCCCTGTGGATGTTTTCTCTAAAAAGTATGTATTTATACTATCAACAATTATTAGACTGAGAAGTATAAAAAAGGTCAATGATACTAACTTCCAATCAAGGGGTGGTAGTCATAAAGGTTGATAATTATGGTTAGATAAGAAAAGAAAAATAAAAGGTTTCAGTAAACGGCAGGTACAATAATATTGTAAATAACCTTGTAAAATATGTTTGTTAAATTAATCAATTTTTGCTTTGAATTCTAAATATTTAGAATCATTTGTAAGCTTGTTAATACACATACATGGCTCCTTTTAAAATATTTTAAATGAACTCTACTCAGTGGCTTCTGTTCATTTTTAAGATCAGTCACTTCTCTTAGGATTTGCACAGTAATCAAACTCTGTACTATTGATAATAGGCAGTGCTGGCCTCATTGACTTTTGGGATACGGCATCACATGGCTCAGATGTTTATTAGGTATTGCTATTTGCTGTCCTATGTCTACACTCACCCCTACTCCTCATTAGGTCCCGTGGTGGTTTTGGGTCTGCAATTGAGGAGCTTTGTGGGCTCTGCTTCCGGTGGCAGAATGGTTGCTGATTGTTGAAGGCTCCCAAGCCTGATCCCGTCATGCTATTTTGTTGTATTCACTGTGAATTACCAATTGCCGGTTCCTGTTTAATCTCCTGATATTGACCTCAACCTGTTGACTGAACTGGTCCTTTCCTGCTGCGTGCCAGCTGACATTGGTCTACTTATTAGACATTACTTGCCAGCTGCCTGCCCCAGCCCTTCTGGCAGTTTTACAGACTTGTTATTTTTTTTGCTTGCTGTCTCTGACCAACATGGCCTGGTATAATAAAGGACTTGAAGTATTTAAATTTCCCTGTTGCATCTTTATCTGTTTGTGCTGATTTCTTGTTTCATCATTAAAATCCAACTCATCATGCAGCACGTTCACTGCTATTCATCAAAGTTAAAGTATTTGGCAGTGT